>NC_134405.1:343070926-343240926 GCF_038048845.1 Mixophyes fleayi | reverse complement strand
AGCCTTCCTGTTTGTGAATCTGAGCATAATATTCTAATCGTGCGCTCTAATAACATAGAAGCCACTAATTACACACTGACTTGTTGTTAATCCCTGTATAGCTCAACAGATATCTGGATTATGTGATATCAAAAATCCATGTCAGACGTTGTTTTAAAGAGCTTCGTTCATTACCTGCTGAGCGTTATCTCATATTATCCTGTGTGACCATAACAAACGTTGATTTATATATAGCTTGTAATTGGCTGGAAACTGTGATATTAGGGAGCCAATCAGAGGGAGCATGCAGTTGGAAAAAGGATGGAGCCAAACATGTTGTTAAATCAGAATGCACAGAACGCTGTATGGCGTTGTGCAAACCTGAATATGACAAACGCTATTTCTTTGCTGCAATTGTTACTTTATTTTTATCAATGTTGCTGCACAGGTCGTGGCAATAACTCCCAATGACATCTTTCTGTGCTCCCTGGATTATAGGTCCATTATCGCTAGAGGTCGTTCCCAACATAGTTTCATAAACGCTTTTTGTTTTATTCTGTCAAGAGGTTTGCTTAAATTTATATTGGAAAAGTCCCCTCAGTATTCATCAACAAACAAGACAAGTTGGATGTAAGAACTCCATTTGATATATTTCATCTTACTGCATGAGCCTCATATAATTACACTGTGCTGCTGGGGTCCCTACTCCTTCCACTATATAACTCTCAGTCTGTGACTTTCTGCTGGCTCCACTCCCCTCCTCACATCATGTCACTGTCCCTGTCACATGCAGCCCTGTCCTCACTAACACATCACTCATCTCCTGATATACTCTGTGCTGCTGGGGGACCCTGTTCCTTCCACTATATAACTTTCAGTCTGTGGCTTCTTGCTGCCTCCATTCCCCTCCTCACATCATGTCACTGCCCCTGTCACATGCAGCCCTGTCCTCACTAACACATCACTCATCACCTGATATACTCTGTGCTGCTGGGGACCCTGCTCCTTCCACTATATAATTTTCAGTCTGTGGCTTCTTGCTGCCTCCATTCCCCTCCTCACATCATGTCACTGCCCCTGTCACACGCAGCCCTGTCCTCACTGACACATCACTCATCTCCTGATATACTCTGTGCTGCTGTGGACTTTGCTCCTTCTAGTAAATAACTCTCAGTCTGTGACTTCCTGCTGCCTCCATTTCCCTCCTCATATCATGTCACTGTCCCTGTCACGTGCCGTCTTGTCCTCACTAGCACAATCACATAGGTAGACTGGTCGCTACCTCCCATGAGATCTGCAAATGCAGCTCCTGAAATACTCTGTGCTGGTGCGAGCATTTTGATGATCTGATTGTCTTTAACTGGTTCTAATACTAATACTGAGGACATGTGAATGTGTTTGTCAGAGACTTATTCTTTACAGGTTCTAGATTATTTTCCGTAGTTTCTAAGCAGTTCAGTTTTATTTCTGCGTGAATGTACTCAATAAACACCACACACCAGCACTAACTTGTGGCCTCTCTCATTTTCTAGTGTTCTATAATAAAATGCAAAATTGTTAGGACGAGGGTCTCTAGGTATTACCGTTACCTGGTTCCTGACATTTAGTGACCCTCTGGAATGAGATTAAATGGTCCTACTCTAATTCCTGTATTCTTGTGTCCAATCAGCAACGTGCCGCAGTGTCCTTCCTCCTGTCCGTACTCTAATCCAGATCTTGTGCTGAACTACCTATAAACCAGGTTTAAATTTGAATTCGTTTTCCTGTGTATGGCAATTTCTGCATACTGCCCCCTACTAGTAACATTCCCACCTCATATGTTTTTTGATAAATTAGCTTTTTTTTTCCTAATAAAAAACAATAATTGAATATGTTATTTCCCCCAATGACAGCAAAGAATTCTGCATCAGAAACATTTACTCTTTTGGTCACATTTACTTATTTAATTTTTAGTTTGTGCTACATTATATAGTCGACATCATGTATATTAACAATAAACACACGTTACTCCTAAGCCTTGTTTTATATTCCAGAGATTTAATTTTGTTATAAATCTGTAAATATTGTTGATACATTATTTGCTTCCGTCTTTAGGAAGTTTCCTCTTAGACTTTGATACAAATGTAACAAGTATTGTTCTGGGCTGTTGTACCAAGATCAGAGGCTGGAGAAGATTCATCTGTATCTGCTGTTATTTATCATATATATACTTTCTGTCGCTATAATTCATGTTTCTTATTTACCTTCTCGTACAATATCATTCTTTCACGTTGCTACAGAACCAGATATTTTGCTATAAATAAAAATGAATGAAAGAATAAAATCCGTCATTAAATCCCTATCTCCCTGTCACATGTCGTTATGTTCAGGGGGGGAGGAATTACCTCTGTGCCTATAAACTGTAATCACACAGAGGGGAGAGAGGGGAGAACGGAGGGGGCAACATATCAAATACGTACAATGTAAAGTCAGACAATTATCACCATGTGTCAGACACTCATCGGAACAGACCTGTAATAGGGAAACTCCATCCAAACCTACATTTTTTCATTTTTTTGGGCAGGGAAAACTATGTATTATTAAAGGAAAGCATTTTCTAATCTTTTTTATTTAAGTTTATTTATTTTTCTATTTTGTTTTTATTTCTTAAATGCACTTAATTCGCTCATACGCACATCAGTCATCAACTACAAGCGAATCTGAAGAAATATCTCTTGTTGAATGCAGCTGTAGGTACCCTCTGCAAATACGGCATATCCAACCAGATACAATGCACTGCAGGACACGTATCAGACAGATAGAGAAAGTCCCAGCAGAACGCACTGAAAAATAATTCAATTATTGTCACCTGTTAATAATATAGTTATAAATGAAAAATATTTTGTGCTCCAATTAAATACATTTATAAGGATGTTATTAAAGTCTACTGTACATAAAATACATTGTTACAGTTGATTGCAAACACATGTTCTAGCTGTATACACAGCCGTCATCACTAGTAATCAGCACTTACACCTGACCTGTAGCTGGTGCAGGTGATACCACAGATATTGCTGGAGCTGTGCACGCCCTTACTGTACATTGGCTGCGCGCATACGCCCAGACTCCTCCCCTGTTTTAAGTGTCCTTTGCATTCCAAAAATGAATATCATTGGCTTCTCTGTAATAACGTCCGTTTCTGGGCGTGCACAGAGCAATTTATTGCAAAATATGGTCTATATCGGCATTTATGCTCCTTAATGAATAAGACCCAGAGAGCAGTGGAAGCAAAACAGCCACAAACTATTATTATGGGACAGGAGGGGATTTAGTAAACTCCTTAAATAAAATGACAAACCTCTAACTCATGCAATCATTTGAAAGCTTAGAACGTATGTAGCATTTATATAAAAGAACAACTTACCTGACATTAATTGTTGGTTATATACGCTCTATATTAATATGTACCCGACGGCTTTATGTTCCACCAGCAAAACACCCCGAAATCCATAGAGCGTCTGACCACCGGACCTACTTAATTTATAATAAAAAGAGGGGACTTGGATCACACAAACTTTTGTCATATGTCAGATGTCAGGTGTCAGATGTCAGGTGTCAGGTGTCAGATGTCAGATGTCAGGACTAGTCAAGTACTTTAATTTATGTCATACTTGTGGTTCCACCTTCTTTAGGGTGAAAAACACCCACATTTTGCCCATTCCACTACGGCAGACCATCAGAAAATTGATAACATAAGTGACCCATCACCAGGGGAGGGCTGGCAAATTTTAGCCTGGGGGGCTAGGCTCAACTTATTAGGAACATTTTAAAGGAACAAAAATGCAGATGGCCCCGTGACCCAGCCCAGCCTGCCTCTGCCCCCCCAGCCTGCCTCTGCCCCCCAGTCCAGCCTGCCTTTGCCCCCCCCAGACTGCCTCTGCCCCCCCAGCCTGCATCTGACCCACCAGCCCAGCCTACCTCTGCCCCCCCAGCCTGCCTCTGACCCACCAGCCTGCCTCTGACCCACCAGCCCAGCCTGCCTCTGCCCCCCCAGAACTGAATCTGCCCCCCAGCCCAACCTGCCTCTGCCCCGAAGTCCAGCCTGACTCTGACCCACCAGCCTGCCTCTGCCCCACCAGCCTGCCTCTGCCCTCCAGCCCTGCCTCTGCTCCCCAGCCCTGCCTGCCTCTGCCCCCCCATCCTGCCTCTGCTCCCCAGCCCTGCCTGCCTCTGCCCCCCCAGCCTGCCTCTGCCCCCTAGCCCAGCCTGCCTCTTCCCCAAAGCCCTGCCTGCCTCTGCCCCCCCAGCCTGCCTCTGCCCCCCAGCCCAGCCTGCTTCTGCCCCCCCCAGCCTGCCTCTGCCCCAGAGCCCTGCCTGCCTCTGCCCCCCCAGCCTGCCTCTGCCCCCCAGCCCAGCCTGCTTCTGCCCCCCCCCCAGCCTGCCTCTACCCATCACTGACCTATGTGAGTTACAGCTGAGATACGATCAACTTACCAAACAGTAACAATTCAATCAGAACTTCTGTAATATCCACGATACAGATTGATTCATCCATAATCACTTCACTTTCATTTAAAAAATAAATACAAATCTGCCCACATGGTGAATTGTATTTCTCCCCAAAAAATCTACAATAAGTTTGTTTAATTAAAACAGTTAATAAAATCTAATAAATGGTGGGGGAAAAAAACTTGAACAATTATTTTTTAACACGTTCATTTTTCCTGTTTACAGAACATCAACAATTTGTAGAAATCCAATTCTATCCTTTCAACACAGAGCTGATCATTGTGTGTTCTCTGCCCCCCAGCAGTGAATATGCGATGCTTATAGTTTATATTTAGACATGGGGCTCGTGAATACAGGCGTGATGCGCATTTCGGGGGGCTAGTTTGAAATGTGCTACACTCGATGACTGGCTTATCATTGTGCTAATGTTAGTGCCTGTCTTTTGTTGTCTAGGCTTCAATGTGTTTAATTGCTTTTTTAAATTTAGGTCTAAAGTCAGTTTCTCTGCGGCGTGTGACAACGTACATATACGGCTGTTTACAGCCCTGTTAGCACATTATATAAGATGCTTTGTGCAGTAACACAATCGTTCCCTCATCAGACTCGTTTGCTCTTTTCAAATATTGGAACCAGGTGCGATAAATGGTGAGAAGTTTATACCATATATTAAGTTTCGTGGATATTACAGAGGATCTGTCAGAGGGCTCCAGGTATTATTTAACATATGGTGAACTATAAATTGTTGTAAATATCATTAATTAGCTGTTTTATTTGTAGAGTGAAATAATGTGCCTCTGTATGGCAAGAAATTGTGAGCCCAGAGTTAAGCTGAAGCGCTGTACCCCAAACGTGATCAATGAGCCACAAACGCAAAGTGATTGTCAAACTTCTGATTGGATTTCAAACCGAGTCTAGATATTTTTAGTGGAGATCTGTCCAGTCTTCATTCAAAAAGAAGTGGCCATAGGAACGCCTCCTAACAGAGTAACATGAAAATTTGGCTTGACTTGGGGGTTATGACCCACTCGTTGCTGGTCAATGAGAAATATAATTTATTGTTATCTGTCTGAATTAACATTACTATCTAATCCCTATGTAATAATATATATGATAAAAGGGATTTGTCTATAAAATGTTACAAATTGCTTAGGGTGTGTTATTTAATTCTTTCTTTGGGCCAGTATGGTACAAGCTTTGAATTGGGCCCCCAAGAAATACCATAACTATAAACTGTAATCACATCGCTGCACAAGAGCTTACGTCCTACTTCAAGGACAAGATTGAAGGCAGAACAAGATCCAATATGAACTAGTATCCTGTTTCTCCAGCGACAGCCTGCTCACTTCCGTTCCTGCACCCTCTCTTTATCTGATCCTCATTGTCTCCTGTGCTCATCCTAGATGTAACTAAACTATATAATCACTCTCTCTGCTCACTGGTGTCTTTCCAGCATTATTCAAGCATGTGGAACTTACTCCTTCTCTGGAAAAACTGACCCAAACTTTCTCTCAACTTCAATTTCCCTTCAGCCTTCTTGTCTGCACTCACCTCTCACAACCTACTGAACCCTCCTCAATCAGACTTTCATTCCCAACACTCCACAGAGACTGCACTGATTAAGGTGGTCAATGATTTGACCACGGATAAAACTAAAGGCCGTTGCTCGCTACTAATTCTCCTGGATCTCTCTGCTGCATGTGACACTGTTGACCACTCTCTCCTCATACAAACGCTACAATCCCTAGGTCTTGAAGGCACTGTCCTATCCTGGTTCTCATCCTACCTATCTAATCGCTCTTTCAGTGTTAATTTCTCTGGATCCACCTCTGCTCCGCTTCCTTTATCAGTTGGAGACCACAAGGCTCAGTCCTAGGTCCTCTGCTGTTCTCACTGTTTGTGTTTGTCCGCATTACTGAATGTTTTTCTACCATTTCATCTTGATGTCCTCTCATGACCTCAAACTCAATCATCATCATCATCATCATCAACATTTATTTATATAGCGCCAACAAATTCCGTAGCGCTTTACAATTGGGAACAAATACAGTAATAAACAATGCTGGATAATACATAAGACAAGAGGTAAGAGGGCCCTGCTCACAAGCTTACTATGTTTCAAGAACCAAAGTAATAATATTCCCACCAACCAACAGAAGTCACCTACCGGATATCTCTATATCTGTGGATAATACGATTAAACCCTACACATAAGGTGTCTGCCTAGGTGTCATCCCTAACTCTGAACTGTTCTTTGTTCCACACATCCAATCTGTATTCAAAGCCTGTTACATACATCTAAGAAATATTTCCATAATACGTATATATCTCACACAAGACACTACAAGACTTTAATTCACGTACACATCATTTCCCGCATTGACTATTGCAATCCCCTCCTTACTGGTCTTCCCTGAATCAGACTCTTTCAAACATTCTTCTATAATTGCTCCGCTCCGTCAGTCTCTACATTGGTTCCTGTACCTTACCAAATCCAATATAAAATACTTCTTTTTTCTTTATCTTCGTTTTAATCAGAAAAAAAAGTATTCAATTGTTATAATGTTATTCATCTTATTTAAAAATCCTAACAATAATAAGTTTAAATTAATTAAAATATAAAATACTTCTACTAACATACAAGGCCATCAACAATGATGCACTGACATACATCTCCTCACTTGTCTCAAAATATCTCCCAACTCGACACCTCCGTTCTGCACAAGATCTACGTCTCTCCTCCACTCTCATCACTTCCTCCCATTCCTGATTACAGCCTGTTTTTTTCGGGCTGCACCAACCTTGTGGAATTCCCTCCCTCATACAACTAGACTTTCCCCAGCCCCCAAACCTGGAAGCGTTCTCTAAAAACTCATCTTTTTAGGCAGCTTTCCAAGTTCTGAATCCCCCCGCTTACCTCTATATATCAACAGTTATTTATATAGGGCCTATATATTAAAAAAGTGCTACGGAAAATATTCACACCAGCCCCTGTCAAAGTGGAGCTTACAATCTGCCACATACCTGCAGGCTAGGTTTAATTTTGTAAAAAGCTAATTAGCATATCAGTATGTCTTTGGATCCTCCCATAGATTGTCAGCTTGCGAGCGGCATCCTCTTACTCTCTGTCTGTCTGTAATACCCAGCCTCGTTTTATTACTGTGTTTGCTAAATACATAATAATAATAATAATAATGATAGTAATAGAGTATTTTCTCTACGGATATATCATATGGCTCAGATACTGTCAGTAGGGAATATGTAATAAGCCACAGATAAAACCACAATTCCTTCTGTGCTACAATATATCAGCACATAGAGGCAGAGGAAGGAGTTGGAGAATATTTGTTTCCTGTGAAAGCAGAAAGTAAACGTTTACTATGGATCTGTGTGAGGGATTTCGGAGCTGTTATGACTGGTAGAGTCTCCGATACAGAACGCCGGACGCTCCGTGAACGCACATTAGATTTTGTGTGGGATAATTACAGGACCCATGACCTGTATGTACTGTCATTTCTGTTATGATAAATGTTTCCTCTGTCAGTTTAGTTTTCACGGAGAGACCTGTGTGTTTGTCAGTGGGGAATTTCGGACACGCATTAAGACCACCAGATATCCCCCCGCTGCTCACTGTACCCAATCCTTGTTCCTTGCACAGGTACCTGTCCCCATCACCTTGTGAAGAACACCACAAAGAAGGGATCAGATATTTTCCTAACACGTTCCGACCTAATACTAACGGAATTGGGTGACTATTACACTGTGTCAATATGTTAAGGCATTCGGGGCGAGCCCACCTAAAGCAGGAAGACCCTTTTACCAGTGGAATCTCGCTGTGTCTTAAGTAGGTTGTATCACAATAACGTTTGTCAGAGCAGCCAGCTGTGGATGCCAAGATCTACCCAACAGCAGTGAAAATATTTGGTAAAAGTTTCCGTGACTGCAGAGATTGCAGCCACTGAGGGGCATATTTAAGAAATAACGGTAGTGCACTTACCGTGGATATCAGGTCCCGATGTGCCCTCCACAAATTTATTATATCTACTGCTTTGCACTCCTCTTCGTTTTTGTGAGCAGTCACCATTCTACAGTATGGTGACTGCTCCTGGCCGCAATCTAACAAGTCCCGAAAAAACTTTTTTTTCGGGAACTTGTCATGTTAATGTACCAGCTGAAGCTGGAGTACATTATCAAAATTCAAAGTCAGCTCTGCTCCGAAGAACAGAGCTGGACAGCGCATGTGTGGAGAGATCACATGATCCCTCCCTGTCACTCAGTGCTCTCTCTGCAACGATAGTTGCAGAGACAGAGCGGGGATCTTTGTGCACATGCGCAATTGAAGAAAGAAGAGGAACGAAGAGGACCAGTAGGAGATCCGGAGACACCGCGTCCCGAAGAGGGGGGTAAGTATGATTTTTTTAATCACAGAAACAGCTTTTTTGGAACTGCTGTTTCTGTGATCCATTTTTCATAAATTTGAGAAATACATCAATCCTTATCCATGCCATAAGGATTGATAAGTATTTCTCGTTTTTCCCGATAAATGATAAATTTGCCCCTAAGCCTCTCAGAGGTGAGGAGGGATAGCTGGGACCCTCCCGAGACTACCAGTCTGTTTTCAGAGTATAGTCGGGGCCCTTTCTGAGCATGGTCGGTCTTGCTGAGCCCCTTCGGAGCGTACGAGGATCCAATATAAGTACAATTAAGATTCACATGGGGGTACTGCTGGGTTCTGTGTTATCCCTGATACAAATTCCTGCTATTTCCTGTGTTTAATATTTTTTGGCATCTCTTTTGGGTGCTATTAAATTGAGTATTATTCAATAATCTCAGTTTTAGCAACGACCCCTAACCTGTCCCGATACTCAGCTTTTATTTCCTCCCAGGGGTCTGTCTCAGTGAGGGCAACGCTCAGCCGAAACCGAGCAGGGGCCCTAACTCTATTTGGACCCCTGAGACAGCCCAGCCCCCGGATATCGTGACGATGGCGGTTGTTTAATTCTCGCAGCAGAGACAGTGACGCAGCTGAATCCCGCTGGTACCTGGGAGCAGTAATGCAGAATATTTAGTGCTCAACAGTGATAAAACGTGTGGGGGATAAATTATTACCCCCGGGGAGCAGGTGCCTTACACGGGCTACTTAGGTTTATATTCACTCATTGGATAAGCAAATATTTTTTCTATAAGACCAATCAAACTTAATTAAATGCCCCATAAATGACATATTTCTCCAACAGGATGAACCTTAATAAAGGATGTGAGGCAGCTTTGTAATGTGATGTGAGGCAGCGTCCACATCCAGCTGTTACCAGAGCAAACTCCCAAACTGACAGGCGTCAATAAACCAGTAACAGGACACGTATGAATCCAGTATTCATACATCTCTATTTACCGTGATACGGCAGCAATAAGGCGAGCATTGCTCAGCCTGTAACACAGCGAGAAGGGGGGGGGGTCCTGGGGGGAGAGGGGGATTTCACAAGGTTGTACATGAATCTGCTGTGTCAGAGTGTGAGACTCCTGACCTCCATTTACAGCTGAGCAGCGAGAGCCCCTGGCATCGATTGACTCCGCTAGAGCTATAAGTCCTGATCCCGCTGGAGAGCGTTATATAGTCACGGATCAGACTTATTTCATCACATTCAGCGTTTATTTGTAGAGCGTCACAGATTCCGCAGCACTGGCCAATCATCGTAAGACAAATACTGATATAAGAGACATAATAACATAGATACAATTAAGCATTATAACACACACATGGATAGTCATGAGCCGACAATTACAGCCAGCACAGACAGAGGTACGAGTTCTACATCTGTGAGCAAAGAAACAGCCAAACACTCAGCACGAGACATGATATCAGGGAGGCACGAGGTGCACCGACATGAGACGTAGGGTAGAGAGGACCCTGTCCCTGAGAGCTTACATTCTAGAGCTTACTTTATTTATCCTTTATACCGTACAGAACTCTTCTCACCACTAGCGCCCGTGCCCCTAAATGAAGGTGTCATTTAGACAGACTCATAGCTGCCATCAGTCTATCTACACCAGAAGTAGACATCCTGTAGTGCTGTATGTTTGGTGGAACTAAAAGTCCCAGCATGTGCTGCCAGCCATGGATGACCTCCTTTAGGAAATATGTGGTTAAGAATTGGAGAGAAGTCACAGGGGTGGGCAATTATCACAGCGCCCCCTAGGGGGTGACGCAGAGTTTGCCTTTGGTACTGGACATAAGTAGATATATTTAGGACCGTTGTCCGTGTGGTTTATTTCAAATAATTTGGGAATATTTCTTTCTCTCTGAAACACTTTATTCTATGGGACACGATGGAAAATGAGCCAAGATTTGAGAAATAAAACGCTGCAGCGATAAGTCTCCTTGGACTGTTCCAGAGACAGTTTGCGGCACCTGAATTACCCCCCGTGTCCTCCAGGTCATGATGGAATCGCGGTGTTGGGGTAGAAGCTTAGATGAGAATTTAGCCCCAATCGTTTTACATAATAATTGGATGCATTTAAATAATGTTAGAAAAATAAATTAAAAAGATTTTCTGTTATTTAGATTTTGCACATTACGGGATGTAAAGTAGGGATGGAGAGGAGAGGATGGGGAGTACTCACCTTACTGATCCAGCACCCAGGGGGGATTCTGAGTCCCCCTATTCTTACTCCTTACTCACAGGAACATTAGTACAATGTTGTTATACTGTGGAGCCCTCGTGGTTCTTGTATCTTAGTGACGTGGGGGGTCAGAGAGAAGAGACTGTCCAAAAACAGGACCCCCTGGAAAAGAGCTGGAGAGGAGACTGGGAGCGATGTCTCGGAGGGGGATGAAGGGTTAGTTATTGGAGGAGACCACTGTTAAATAACAGTGTAAATTATACAAATATCAGCTAGTTTAAGGTTGGTGATATCCTCACAATACACAGCAATACTTTATAAATTATATCTATATAAACATTGAGTTCTCATTTCACCACTTCAATCTTTATTGGGAAAATGAGTATTATAAGAAATAATGGAATTATTATTGATAGTAGGAGTCACCTCGAATTACTATGACCTGTAGAGAAGCCTTTATGATCATTATCATCATCATCATCATCATCATCATCAGTTATTTATATGGCCTTGGTGTCTTCTAATATCCATATCATTTACAATAGGGAGTTCATTTTCCCAAATATAATATACAGTAGGGAGCAGATGTATCTGGTGATGATATCACTGCCTACCAATTATATGTGATGACATCACTACCCAACAATTATATGTGATAACTTCACTGCCCAACAATTATATGTGATGACATCACTGCCCAACAATTATATGTGATGACATCACTGCCCAACAATTATATGTGGTGACATCACTACCCAACAATTATATGTGATGACATCACTGCCCAACAATTATATGTGATGACATCACTGCCCAACAATTATATGTGGTGACATCACTACCCAACAATTATATGTGATGACATCACTACCCACCTTTAGACCTTATAGTAGTTTTATACATATGTACGTATATACTTATATAATCTGTTGATCATGATTACAACACTGTAGAAGGAAGAGTATATGTGTGATATGTTTTCCTACATGTAGTTTAGACCACGGGGTGGATTGTTACCTATCACTATTTGGGGAATATTCTATAAAATCAAGGGACACTGAAACTGTTCCTAAATCTGTATTTGATGCCATTCTACACCATAATACGTTAACCAGTATCTGCAAAGGAAGAAAGAAACATTGTTACAATTTCTTATTTAGTCCTTAAAACAGTAATGTTTGCGTAGGTAAGAAAATAGAGATTTTTATAGTTATTCTGTATGTTCTTCGGGCAGGATCTTTTCCTACATTAATGTTGAGTTGGACAATGTGAGAAAGGACCATAGTTATTCTACCCCATTCCTGACTTATTTTGTATTCACCTAAACCACGCCCAATCTCATTAGCATAAGAAGCGACAGAGGTGGAGGAATAAATGGTGATATAACGTTACAGAATATGGAGTACAAGATAAGGCCCCGTATCCATCCCTCGTCGGTCACACAATGTCCTCCTCTTTGTCTGAGCAGAATTACTGTCTCTGTGTCCTGCTCGCTGAATACTGATAGCATGTAATAAAGTAATAATTATATATATATATATATATATATATATATATATATATGACATAGATAGAACATCATCTGTTTACAACTACTGTGTCTATATATAGCCAGAACAACATCGTTATAGAGTGTAAGCTT
Source organism: Mixophyes fleayi (assembly GCF_038048845.1). Classification (NCBI taxonomy): domain Eukaryota; kingdom Metazoa; phylum Chordata; class Amphibia; order Anura; family Limnodynastidae; genus Mixophyes; species Mixophyes fleayi. The sequence goes on along the minus strand of NC_134405.1, from coordinate 343,228,199 downwards.
ACAAGCAGCGCCCTCTTACCGCTTTGTCTGCCTATTAATACCCAGTCTTGTTCCTCAGTAATCTGCAGAGTCACTTTACATCTGTCCGTCTCCTGAACACATAAACATTTATACAGCCCTAAGACGACCTGCACAGCCCCTTCTCTCCACATACAGATCAGTCTCCCACAATCTATCTCTCTTATGTTTGATCGGAATGTTCTATAAACTGCTGAAGATCTCGCCCCGTCCGCAGATGTTAATCACACCCTATAACTTCCTGAGCATCTATTAACCATCTACAAATTATAGGAACTGATATGAAGTCTGATTGTCTAATTACAAACTGTTATCATCAATTCCCTCCTGACATTCACACGCCCCCAAATATCTGCTAATAACGGCTTCTGTAACCCCTGAAGAGAGAAACTTTGGGCCGGTAGCGTTTAATGTATCCGACTTCTACAGTTGTGATAAATGGGATATTTTCTGTATGTTATTATTTGCTGCAGAGTCCTCTGTGTGTAATTAACCTTATAATCACATTGATAGTCCTCCCAGTAATATTGTAACGTCAGCAGGTTGTTGGTGTTGTAGTTTAATAATTGGAGGAAAGTTGTAATCAATATTTTCTGTGCACTAATATTGGTCGCGATGCGATTAGTGCACAATCGAAGTTATTTTAGCGAATAACAACATGAAAATAAATGTAATCTATTTATTAACAATCGCATGAGAATGTTTCCGAGGTGCAAACACTAGTTATAAATAATATCACTATTTCATATACCAAATAACCAGTACAGAGGGGTCATAACAACCAGTATTATACAGGTCTATAGGTGGGAATCAGAAGAGGACACCGGACAATCTCAAGGAACGATGACCAGATGAATCCACCAATACCACGACGAGTTCATGGGAAGTCAAAACCCTTCGACCTACGTATGAAGACCTTTATACTGTAACTGTGTATCTGTGTGATGTCACTGCTTTTTACAGCTGTACTGTGTATAAATTGTTCTGGAAACCAGAGTGTTCTGATAGAAGCTTGTGCTAGTGCTAACTACTAGCTACTACTGCAGATAAAACCTATGTGCTTTGGAACCACAGTGATCAGAGAATCTTTATTGCAATCGACACATACGAACGTATCATATGTTACATTGTAATTGGACATGAAAGAAACAAGTGACATTTGTATGGCTGCAGTTTGCTGCTTAACACATATGGACACGTAATATAAAGTGGGAGCAGCTTGTGATGTCTGACTGTGATCAGAGATGAAATAAAAAGTGCATATGCTGCCTGGCTGTTGCCATAGACAAACTGAGGAGAAGTCCTTTGCTAGGCTGTTGTCATAGAGGGTGAGGAGCCTAGGCTGCTTGGCTGTTGTCAGAGATGAAGTAGGAGGAGTCGTCTCTTCTTGTTTGTTGTCATAGATGGTGAGGAGCCTAGGCTGCCTGGCTGTTGTTATAGATGAAGTAGGAGGAGTCGTCTCTTCTTGTTTGTTGTCATAGATGGTGAGGAAACTAGGCTGCCTGGCTGTTGTCATAGATGAAGTAGGAGGAGTCGTCTCTTCTTGTTTGTTGTCATAGATGGTGAGGAGCCTAGGCTCCCTGGCTATTGTCATAGATGGTGAGGAGCCTAGGCTGCCTGGCTGTTGTCAGAGATAAATTAGGAGGAGATGTCTCTTCTTGTTTGTTGTCATAGATGGTGAGGAGCCTAGGCTCCCTGGCTGTTGCCATAGATGGTGAGGAGCCTAGGCTGCCTGGCTGTTGTCAGAGATGAAATAGAAGGAGATGTCTCTTCTTGTTTGTTGTCATAGATGGTGAGGAACCTAGGCTGCCTGGCTGTTGTCAGAGATGAAGTAGAAGGATTCGTCTCTTCTTGTTTGTTGTCATAGATGGTGGGGAGCCTAGGCTGCCCCGTTGTTGTCAGAGATGAAATAGGAGGAGATGTCTCTTCTTGTTTGTTGTCATAGATGGTGAGGAACCTAGGCTGCCTGGCTGTTGTCAGAGATGAAGTAGAAGGATTCGTCTCTTCTTGTTTATTGTCATAGATGGTGAGGAGCCTAGGCTGCCTGGCTGTTGTCAGAGATGAAAAAGGAGGAGTTGTCTCTTCTTGTTTGTTGTCATAGATGGTGAGGAGCCTAGGCTGCCTGGCTGTTGTCAGAGATGAAGTAGGAGGAGTCGTCTCTTCTTGTTTGTTGTCATAGATGGTGAAGAGCCTAGGCTGCCTGGCTGTTGTCAGAGATGAAGTAGAAGGATTCGTCTCTTCTTGTTTGTTGTCATAGATGGTGAGGAGCCTATGCTGCCTGGTTGTTGTCAGAGATGAAATAGGAGGAGTTGTCTCTTCTTGTTTGTTGTCATAGATGGTGAGGAGCCTAGGCTGCCTGGCTGTTGTCAGAGATGGTGAGGAGCCTTCTATTCTTATAATCCTTCAGTCGTTTTTGTTCCCACATCTTGATAAATACCAGGCTTTGTATTCTTAGCATGTTAAAAAACGTGATGGCGCCAACGTTGCACTGAGTAAAATGGTGAATTTCTGTGGTTATAAACCTTAAAAGAATCTGTCCCATAACAGCACTTTAGTGAATCTGTCCCCTGCTCTTTATTTGATTAGCAATTATATAATTGAATTGTCTCATGTAAATAAAAGTTCAGAGACTGTAATAATAAGACAATCTCACATTTATTGATCATAAACCCCGTTCTATTAAGTGGGTCTAATCCCTTAACTAATATTTACTTATTACATAACCAACTACCTCCCCGACATCCTCGCCACTCGTCCCAGAAATCTTTTACCTATTCCATTTTAGGGATTTTTTGGATTAATGTTCTTCAGAATACAGGAATGTTGGTGAACACCTGGAGGATTAGTGACCATTGGTCTTTATTACTAAATGGGAAACTACTCCCAAGGTATCAATGAAAAATGTGCCGTAGAACAACCGCATCTGTGCGCGACTTACTTGTGTTCTTCCCGGAAGTGATTTCAGTGTCAGCTGCGGGAATATGGATCAATGGTCCTGTAGAAGTCCAGAACGTGTACAGAAGGTGGAGCGAGCCCTCAATCTGCCTCCTCCACCAAACTTCTTTACAGCCCAACAAATTAAAGTCATCTGAAGGTGGAGAAAACTTTTATAAAACTGCCGGAAGACAGAAGTTTTTTATTCTGGGGTGCGGGGTAAATAGATTCTGGTAGAGTCAGCTGAGTAACACGAGGACAGTGCAGGTTTACACCAGCGCTGGATGATAGAGACATCTAGGGCCTGAGTCATTAAGGAGAGCAAAGCATTAAAAAGGAGTAACTTTGCACCTGGGCAAAACCATGTTACATTGGAGGGGGAGGTAAATTTAAAATGTGTGGACAGATTTATAGTTGGGGTAGGACATGTCCTAGATCAATTTTAAATTTCAGTGTAAAAATAAAGTTATTAAGTATTTGTGTGCTAGATGAAAAACAGCCAGTATTTATCTTATGTGCAAAATAAAAAACTAATTAACCCCCTTTGTATTGTAACATGGTTTGTCCCAGAAAAAAAACTTACTTCTTTTTTTGCATTACTTTCCTTAATGACTCAGACCCCTACAGTTCACGCCTCACTTTCAGAAGAAATTAAACTGTTCCCCCAGGGGTACAACCTGCACTTCCTTCTGGTGTCCGCCAAGGAGAGGTGAGAGAGACACATTCACCTTCTGTAAGAAAATGTCAACAAACGAGTTTGAGGCAGAGAATGAAGCGGGAACACAATGAGATTGTGCAGTAAGTGAGATAAGCAGAGGGCGGAATTATCTGCATTCTTCTGACTCTTTGTCACAACCTGTATTACTGCAACAATGAAACAAAACATTATACAATGTGACATTACACCTGGAGCCAGGCTTCAGAAACATTTCTCCCCTCACAGGATTGTACACAAAATAACCAACAAACGTTATTGCGTAAAACTACAAACGTGCTACACTCGGAGCTGAATCATCCAACAGGCATCCTAGGCCCCCGTCTAGGGCCCTGTGGGTATTTAGGGGCCGAGATTACCCTGAGCTGTTTTTGTTTTGTTTTTCTTTTTTGTAACAAAAGTTGATGGGGAGATGGGGGCCCAAACCAGGATCCTGTCTAGGGCCCCTGGGGTATTAACCCAGTTCTGGCTTCTGTTCATTCTGCCGGTTATAAAATCTATAAACTATAAAGTCTGTGAAACGCATATTTCTAAGAACCGAGCGGGATTAAGCAGCATAGAGCCTCCACTGGGGAACATGAAGAGACGATAATCAGCACCTCGGTGAAACGCGTTTCGTACAAAATACCATCACAACCTCTGCTCATCTCTAGTCATCAGCTTGTGTCTGTGGAAATTATGACACATATTAAATATAATAGTATTATTATTATATATCTATAGCAATTTTAAAAATAATCCTTGAAGTGCATTGTAAAGATGTACTGTCACACCGAAATTCTTGCAAGCTGCAATATTCTACAACTAAAAACACATGTAAAGAATAATAGTTTGACTTGTTTGCAGCAACAATCTCCCAAATGTTATCCACAACAACTGAGAACAGCTGCCGGCATCTCTCACTTCCGCTGATCTGGCGCTAAGACCTGAACACGGTGCAGTGAGAACATCTGTCCGTCACTATAGCGACCGGGTCACTTAATAATGCAGAACGCCCTTATAAAAGTAACTTTCTGCATAATACATATAATTACTTTTCTCATCAGTTGCAGTAATTATGGGCCTGATTCATTAACAAACACAAAACGAACGTAATGTGTATTTTTAGAAAACCGCACATGCAGCGGGTATACACACATCTGTATTCAACAAGGTGATGAATACGGGTCTAGGTCCGCTCTGCTGTAACAGACACTGCAGGATACGTCCAATACGTAAGTGGGATATAAAGTCACATAAGAAACCACAGACAAAAAAATTATAATGACAAAACATTAAAATAAAAAAAGTGTTTTTCTTAATTTTTCCCCTTAAAATACATTTATTAGGATGTTATTAATGTCTACTGTACATAAAATACATTGTTACAGCTGCTGCTGATTACAGACACATGTTCTAGCTGTATACACAGCCGTCATCACTAGTAATCAGCACTTACACCTGACCTGTAGCTGTATACACAGCCGTCATCACTAGTAATCAGCACTTACACCTGACCTGTAGCTGTATACACAGCCGTCATCACTAGTAATCAGCACTTACACCTGACCTGTAGCTGTATACACAGCCGCCATCACTAGTAATCAGCACTTACACCTGACCTGTAGCTGTATACACAGCCGTCATCACTAGTAATCAGCACTTACACCTGACCTGTAGCTGTATACACAGCCGTCATCACTAGTAATCAGCACTTACACCTGACCTGTAGCTGTATACACAGCCGTCATCACTAGTAATCAGCACTTACACCTGACCTGTAGCTGTATACACAGCCGTCATCACTAGTAATCAGCACTTACACCTGACCTGTAGCTGTATACACAGCCGTCATCACTAGTAATCAGCACTTACACCTGACCTGTAGCTGTATACACAGCCGTCATCACTAGTAATCAGCACTTACACCTGACCTGTAGCTGTATACACAGCCGTCATCACTAGTAATCAGCACTTACACCTGACCTGTAGCTGTATACACAGCCGTCATCACTAGTAATCAGCACTTACACCTGACCTGTAGCTGTATACACAGCCGTCATCACTAGTAATCAGCACTTACACCTGACCTGTAGCTGTATACACAGCCGCCATCACTAGTAATCAGCACTTACACCTGACCTGTAGCTGTATACACAGCCGTCATCACTAGTAATCAGCACTTACACCTGACCTGTAGCTGTATACACAGGCGTCATCACTAGTAATCAGCGCTTACACCTGACCTGTAGCTGTATACACAGCCGTCATCACTAGTAATCAGCGCTTACACCTGACCTGTAGCTGTATACACAGCCGTCATCACTAGTAATCAGCGCTTACACCTGACCTGTAGCTGTATACACAGCCGTCATCACTAGTAATCAGCACTTACACCTGACCTGTAGCTGTATACACAGCCGCCATCACTAGTAATCAGCACTTACACCTGACCTGTAGCTGTATACACAGCCGTCATCACTAGTAATCAGCGCTTACACCTGACCTGTAGCTGTATACACAGCCGTCATCACTAGTAATCAGCACTTACACCTGACCTGTAGCTGTATACACAGCCGTCATCACTAGTAATCAGCACTTACACCTGACCTGTAGCTGTATACACAGCCGTCATCACTAGTAATCAGCACTTACACCTGACCTGTAGCTGTATACACAGCCGCCATCACTAGTAATCAGCACTTACACCTGACCTGTAGCTGTATCCACAGCCGTCATCACTGGTAATCAGCACTTACACCTGACCTGTAGCTGTATACACAGCCGTCATCACTAGTAATCAGCACTTACACCTGACCTGTAGCTGTATACACAGCCGTCATCACTAGTAATCAGCACTTACACCTGACCTGTAGCTGTATACACAGCCGTCATCACCAGTAATCAGCACTTACACCTGACCTGTAGCTGTATCCACAGCCGCCATCACCAGTAATCAGCACTTACACCTGACCTGTAGCTGTATACACAGCCGTCATCACTAGTAATCAGCACTTACACCTGACCTGTAGCTGGTGCCAGTGATACGACAGAACATCACGTATCCGAGAGATGCCCAAAGCTTGAATCAGACGCTGCTGCGTGCGCTGGAGCCTGGCACCTCCTTACTGTACATTGACCATGGGCATACGCCCAATTCCCCTCCCCGATCCCTCCCTGAAATAGTAGCTTGATGTAAGTGTCCTTTGCGCTTGAAGATGAATTGGTTGTTGCTGCGTTCTGTGGCGTACAGTCCGGTTCTGGGCATTGTGCTCATTATACGCAACGTACCGCCAGTTACGCTCCTTAACCAATCAAGCCCTACATGTTTTATAAAGGTTTGATGCCAGGTTGTCAGGTGATGAATCCAGATATAAATATATTTGACATTTGCTGCAATAAAGGAGAATAAGAGTTTCAGGGACTGGTTTCATGCGTCAGGTTTACTAGAACCACTAACGATAATGACGCATCCTCTCGTTGCTGCTGGTGAGACCGTCTGTAAGATTTACCGACACCGGCAAGCGCAGAGCGGTTTGTATATCTCTACCTAGAATTCCTCGGGCAAGGTCTAATTCTTGCCCTTTCTACAGATACACACTTGTGAGGGCCATAATACGGCGTTACTAGTTGGATCATCTTTTAGTTCAAGTTAAAGATCCTTTAACCAATTCAAATAAATGCAAAAAGCTGAACCAGGCAGACTCTGAATCGGTGATACAACAGCCGTCCGGAGATAGCGATCTCTGTAGAAGAATATTGGCTAGACAGAGGAGGGATGGAATGAGTTCAGTGTGTGTTAGGAAAAGGAAATATTTAAAACATAACAGCTATAACTTTTCATCCTGTAATGGATAATTCGGGAGATGTCCCTCTTTCCTCCAACGCTGATTAATCTGTGTAACCTCCTGAGACCACAGCTTTCTACGCCACGTCCTTACCAGACTTATAAATATATACATGTAACCAGGGGGCTTATACACAGAGAATAACTCTGTACCAGTCTACACAACGCTGGAAGACCTCAGCCTTCATACATAAATCTCTGTGGGTACTTTTCATATCACAATCATTGTCGTCTCTTTGTCATCCTGACAGAAACCTTGTTTAGACCCTGACGGTTTAATCAGAAGTTTGCAAAGACTCAGTAAAACTCCCAACCGGGGGACTCTTACGGCTTATACAGACCCAGGGTGTGCAGCCACACAGTATATTACTTCATTAAGTGTTTTCTTCACCAGGAGGGGATTTAAGACCAAAACTCTCGGCATTGTGCGGCAAGGTCAAGAACTAAGACCACTTAAGAGGTAGCCTCTTTCATCCCCTCCATCCCCGGAGACCCCGTAACTTGCCCAGGAATAGGAGCTGGTAAGTCTGGGCGAGACAGGATTCGGTATTGTTGTCAGAACTATGAGCTTTCTCCTGTGTTTTTTTTTTTTTTTTCTTTCCCCCCTAAACAAAACAGATCTGAACTGAGCCAAGGAAACAAAAATGTATTGTTCCTCGCAGATGGAAGCGAGTGTCGCCAAGGTAACCAGATTAATCTCCCTTTTCTATCCCTTCCTCTCTTGTAGAGCCGTAATCGGTGAGTCCTTTTCATAAAAAGCCAGCCTCAAAGCTAGGGGCTCTAACTAGGTTCCTAATTAGCTGCAATTTACAATGAAGACAACATGATGAGATAATAGAAATTTGCAAAATAATGACATACCTCAGCCAAATATTCCTCCTCCTAAGAACCAGTTTTATACAGAAACAATAAAGAGGGCCCTTCTAAAGCGAAGCTGGAAAATGGTGGTGTATTATGTGGTACAGAACGTCATTGTTCTTTCCTTGTTTCCCCCAATCAACAGTTCATTGTTTGTCATCTTAAATAAAAATGACTGAAATACAGGCTACATAATGATCTCCATTGCGCTAATATATACCAAATAGTGAGAAATGTATCAGAGCCAAAGCCCGACGGGGCTGAGGTTGTATTGGGGCCTGCAGGGGAGAGATACAATACAATAACGGGAGAGTCGCTTTGTCGCTGTTGCGCTCACAGTCGTATCTCATGTGGTTGCGGCCAGGGACAGGGTTTGAGTAGCTGATGAGGGTTAGATAGAGCGTGGAGGGGGACAGGGCCCTGTTATCTAACAATACTCTCTCATGTCACATTCAGGACTATTATTTGGGGTCTCAGCGAGGAGGGAGAGAGGGAGGAGTCGCAGGAACAATGTTACCGTCTCTCCAATATAAGTGCACCTGTCACCACGGATTAACAGTTCCCTGTTCAAAAGTTACATGTATATCACTTCTGTTGTAGGGTTAGAAAGGCAGAATATTTTATTTGCTGTTTAATCTGTGTGATCCTTTCCTGCTGGCACCTTCTGCAGTGTCAGTCTGTGGAAAGTGTCAGTGTGTCATTATCCTGGACCCCAAGTGTCAGTGTGTCATTATCCTGGACCCTAAGTGTCAGTGTGTCATTATCCTGAGACCCCAAGTGTCAGTGTGTCATTATCCTGGACCCCAAGTGTCATTGTGTCATTATCCTGGGACCCCAAGTGTCAGTGTGTCATTATCCTGGGACCTCAAGTGTCAGTGTGTCATTATCCTGGGACCCCAAGTGTCAGTGTGTCATTATCCTGGGACCCCAAGTGTCAGTGTGTCATTATCCTGGGACCCCAAGTGTCAGTGTGTCATTATCATGGACCCTAAGTGTCAGTGTGTCATTATCCTGGGACCCTAAGTGTCAGTGTGTTATTATCCTGGACCCCAGGTGTCAGTGTGTCATTATCCTGGACCCTAAGTGTCAGTGTGTCATTATCCTGGACCCCAAGTGTCAGTGTGTCATTATCCTGGACCCCAAGTGTCAGTGTGTCATTATCCTGGACCCCAAGTGTCAGTGTGTCATTATCCTGAGACCCCAAGTGTCAGTGTGTCATTATCCTGGACCCCAAGTGTCAGTGTGTCATTATCCTGGACCCCAAGTGTCAGTGTGTCATTATCCTGGACCCCAAGTGTCAGTGTGTTATTATCCTGGGACCCCAAGTGTCAGTGTGTCATTATCCTGGGACCCCAAGTGTCAGTGTGTCATTATCCTGGGACCCCAAGTGTCAGTGTGTCATTATCCTGGGACCCCAAGTGTCAGTGTGTCATTATCCTGGACCCCAAGTGTCAGTGTGTCATTATCCTGGACCCCAAGTGTCAGTGTGTCATTATCCTGGACCCCAAGTGTCAGTGTGTCATTATCCTGGACCCCAAGTGTCAGTGTGTCATTATCCTGGGACCCCAAGTGTCAGTGTGTCATTATCCTGGACCCTAAGTGTCAGTGTGTCATTATCCTGGGACCCCAAGTGTCAGTGTGTCATTATCCTGGACCCCAGGTGTCAGTGTGTCATTATCCTGGGATCCCAAGTGTCAGTGTGTCATTATCCTGGGGCACCTTGTGTCACTGTACTAATGCGCCCTAGCGTAACCCTGGTCAAAATAAGTCTTTGTTTTTCCATTTTAAAGTTACAAGTATTGTTTAGTGTGGATATGATCTATGATAGAGAAGTCACGTGAATACTATCTATAAACAGATATAATCCCACAGCATTTTGGTTTCTGGAAGCATTACAATGGGAGCCAAGCAGCAATCAGCTTTTATGTGTCTAGTGCAAGTTGCTCAATGAAAATATATTTGATTGGCTGCTATGAGTTTATGGCAGATTTGCACAATTAAGTAATGATAGTTAATTATCCTGATTTTGTGCTCATTCAGAAGAGGATCAATCATTGGGATCATATAGAACATACAGATTGCACATCAGTCCTGCAAAAGGTCCTGATTTTGAAATTGGGACAATTAATCCACCCAAGCTCTGCCCTGAACCACTGAACACAGCCTATGAGTAGCAGAGATCCTCATCCCTAGATCTAAAGGACGACCCCATTTTAGCAGCCGAAATATTACCTGTGCAGTCTCAATCCTCAGTCAGAGAAGCACCAGAACCAGCCTCCATCCATCATCCTTCTGTCCTCATTGGGCCCTATAGGACCTGGGCCCTGGGTGATAGCCGGGTGTTTATCTGTCACTAGAACACTGTCTGTATCCTATAACTGTGACAATAATGCTTTCTATATTGTATATCTGTCACTAGAAGGCTCTATATATTGTATATCGTGCACTAGAATACTCAGTATATTGTGTATCAGTCACTAGAATGCTCTATATATTGTATATCAGTTACTAGAATGCTCTATATATTGTATATCAGTCACTAGAATGCTCTATATATTGTATATCTGTCACTAAAAGGCTCTATATATTGTATATCTGTCACCAGAATGCTCTATATATTGTATATCAGTCACTAGAATGCCCTATATATTGTATATCTGTCACTAGAATGCCCTATATATTGTATATCTGTCACTAGAATGATCTATATATTGTATATCGGTCACTAGAATGATCAGTATATTGTATATCTGTCACTAGAATTCTCAGTACATTGTATATAAGTCACCAGAATGCTCTCTGTATTGTATATCAGTCAATAGAATTTTCACTGTATTGTAACACTGGTGGCTAGAATGCCATCTCTATTATATATGTGTTGCTAGAATACTCTCTGTATTGTAAATCTGTTACTACAATAAGCCATGCATTGTATACATCACTAGAGTACTCTCTGTATTGTATATAAGTCATTAGAATGCTCTCAACATTTATATTAATCACTTTAGAGGAATGCTCTCTAAATTGCATATGTCACTAGAATGCTCAGAGTATTGGCACTAGAATGCTCTCTTAACCCTAACCCGAATGCTTAATGCTATGAGTTGGAGCGTATGTCATAAACCACTTAGGAAAATTACATGAAAATATTGTTTATTATATAGTGTTATATAATGTTATATTTCTGATGCACCAGAACATGCAACAACTTGCAGCAATATGAGGTATGACACAGATCTGACTAAACAAAGTTATAACGCAACGCTGTCGGGCTGTACAGACTGATCTATTTAGAAAAATGCCAAGACCATTAGAGAATATCAGACCTATGCAAGACTGACAGAGAATAACTGACACGGTTTCCTTAACTGTTTCAGCTCTTTGACCAGATTCAGCAACCTTTCAGCCATTGACTACAAACTATGGGATGTGTCTCTCACTGACTGTGATACAAGTAATGTTACCTGATAACAAATCTGTGATTTACCTTAAGGGAAAGTGTGAACGTTCCCTTGTCATGTAAACCAGGAAGTACCACTGAAATATTTGGAGGGATGGAAAATATTAGTATTGAGTTATTGAATCCGGTATTTAGGGCCTGATTCATTGAGGAACATAAAAGCCGACACGTGTTGTATTTTGTGTGAAATCGAACTGCGCATTCCCAGAACCGGACCATGTGACAGTGTCTCAAGTGTATGCAATTCATCTATGAGTGTAACGGATGCTTATAACAGCCTGCGATGTCCCCATGGAGGGGACTGGGGCGTATGCCAGTAGTCAGTGTACAGTAAGGAGGCGCCAGGCTCCAGCGCACGCAGCAGCAGTGTCAGATTCAAGTTTTGGGCATCTCTCAGGTACATGATTTTCTGCCGTATCACTGGCTCCAGCTACAGGTCAGGTGTAAGTGCTGATTACTAGTGATGACGGCTGTGTATACAGCTACAGGTCAGGTGTAAGTGCTGATTACTAGTGATGACGGCTGTGGATACAGCTACAGGTCAGGTGTAAGTGCTGATTACTAGTGATGACGGCTGTGTATACAGCTACAGGTCAGGTGTAAGTGCTGATTACTAGTGATGACGGCTGTGTATACAGCTACAGGTCCGGTGTAAGTGCTGATTACTAGTGATGACGGCTGTGTATACAGCTACAGGTCAGGTGTAAGTGCTGATTACTAGTGATGACGGCTGTGTATACAGCTACAGGTCAGGTGTAAGTGCTGATTACTAGTGATGACGGCTGTGTATACAGCTACAGGTCAGGTGTAAGTGCTGATTACTAGTGATGACGGCTGTGGATACAGCTACAGGTCAGGTGTAAGTGCTGATTACTAGTGATGACGGCTGTGTATACAGCTACAGGTCAGGTGTAAGTGCTGATTACTAGTGATGACGGCTGTGTATACAGCTACAGGTCCGGTGTAAGTGCTGATTACTAGTGATGACGGCTGTGTATACAGCTACAGGTCAGGTGTAAGTGCTGATTACTAGTGATGACGGCTGTGTATACAGCTACAGGTCAGGTGTAAGTGCTGATTACTAGTGATGACGGCTGTGTATACAGCTACAGGTCCGGTGTAAGTGCTGATTACTAGTGATGACGGCTGTGTATACAGCTACAGGTCAGGTGTAAGTGCTGATTACTAGTGATGACGGCTGTGTATACAGCTACAGGTCAGGTGTAAGTGCTGATTACTAGTGATGACGGCTGTGTATACAGCTACAGGTCAGGTGTAAGTGCTGATTACTAGTGATGACGGCTGTGTATACAGCTACAGGTCAGGTGTAAGTGCTGATTACTAGTGATGACGGCTGTGTATACAGCTACAGGTCCGGTGTAAGTGCTGATTACTAGTGATGACGGCTGTGTATACAGCTACAGGTCAGGTGTAAGTGCTGATTACTAGTGATGACGGCTGTGTATACAGCTACAGGTCAGGTGTAAGTGCTGATTACTGGTGATGGCGGCTGTGTATACAGCTACAGGTCAGGTGTAAGTGCTGATTACTAGTGATGGCGGCTGTGGATACAGCTACAGGTCAGGTGTAAGTGCTGATTACTAGTGATGGCGGCTGTGTATACAGCTACAGGTCAGGTGTAAGTGCTGATTACTAGTGATGACGGCTGTGTATACAGCTACAGGTCAGGTGTAAGTGCTGATTACTGGTGATGGCGGCTGTGTATACAGCTACAGGTCAGGTGTAAGTGCTGATTACTAGTGATGACGGCTGTGTATACAGCTACAGGTCAGGTGTAAGTGCTGATTACTAGTGATGACGGCTGTGTATACAGCTACAGGTCAGGTGTAAGCGCTGATTACTAGTGATGACGGCTGTGTATACAGCTACAGGTCAGGTGTAAGTGCTGATTACTAGTGATGGCGGCTGTGTATACAGCTACAGGTCAGGTGTAAGTGCTGATTACTAGTGATGATGGCTGTGTATACAGCTACAGGTCAGGTGTAAGTGCTGATTACTAGTGATGACGGCTGTGTATACAGCTACAGGTCAGGTGTAAGTGCTGATTACTAGTGATGACGGCTGTGTATACAGCTACAGGTCAGGTGTAAGTGCTGATTACTAGTGATGACGGCTGTGTATACAGCTACAGGTCAGGTGTAAGTGCTGATTACTAGTGATGACGGCTGTGTATACAGCTACAGGTCAGGTGTAAGCGCTGATTACTAGTGATGATGGCTGTGTATACAGCTACAGGTCAGGTGTAAGTGCTGATTACTAGTGATGACGGCTGTGTATACAGCTACAGGTCAGGTGTAAGTGCTGATTACTAGTGATGACGGCTGTGTATACAGCTACAGGTCAGGTGTAAGTGCTGATTACTAGTGATGACGGCTGTGTATACAGCTACAGGTCAGGTGTAAGTGCTGATTACTAGTGATGACGGCTGTGTATACAGCTACAGGTCAGGTGTAAGCGCTGATTACTAGTGATGACGGCTGTGTATACAGCTACAGGTCAGGTGTAAGTGCTGATTACTAGTGATGACGGCTGTGTATACAGCTACAGGTCAGGTGTAAGCGCTGATTACTGGTGATGACGGCTGTGTATACAGCTACAGGTCAGGTGTAAGTGCTGATTACTGGTGATGGCGGCTGTGTATACAGCTACAGGTCAGGTGTAAGTGCTGATTACTAGTGATGACGGCTGTGTATACAGCTACAGGTCAGGTGTAAGTGCTGATTACTAGTGATGACGGCTGTGTATACAGCTACAGGTCAGGTGTAAGCGCTGATTACTAGTGATGACGGCTGTGTATACAGCTACAGGTCAGGTGTAAGTGCTGATTACTAGTGATGACGGCTGTGTATACAGCTACAGGTCAGGTGTAAGTGCTGATTACTAGTGATGACGGCTGTGTATACAGCTACAGGTCAGGTGTAAGTGCTGATTACTAGTGATGATGGCTGTGTATACAGCTACAGGTCAGGTGTAAGTGCTGATTACTAGTGATGACGGCTGTGGATACAGCTACAGGTCAGGTGTAAGTGCTGATTACTAGTGATGATGGCTGTGTATACAGCTACAGGTCAGGTGTAAGCGCTGATTACTAGTGATGACGGCTGTGGATACAGCTACAGGTCAGGTGTAAGCGCTGATTACTAGTGATGACGGCTGTGTATACAGCTACAGGTCAGGTGTAAGTGCTGATTACTGGTGATGACGGCTGTGTATACAGCTACAGGTCAGGTGTAAGCGCTGATTACTAGTGATGACGGCTGTGTATACAGCTACAGGTCAGGTGTAAGCGCTGATTACTAGTGATGACGGCTGTGTATACAGCTACAGGTCAGGTGTAAGTGCTGATTACTAGTGATGACGGCTGTGTATACAGCTACAGGTCAGGTATAAGTGCTGATTACTAGTGATGGCGGCTGTGTATACAGCTAGAACATGTGTCTGCCATCAGCAGTAACTGTGAAAATTGTATTTTATGTTTAGTAGACATTAATAACATCCTGGTATTTGTATTTCATGGGGAATTTTTTATTTTTTTTAAAAAACTTTTTAGGTTTAATATTTTGACATTTACTGCTATATTATTAAATTTTAGCATTTAATACTTATTTTCTTTCTTTTCTGTGCATTCTTTTGGGACTTTATATCCCACATATATATTGGATGTATCCTGCAGTGTCTGTTAGATAGAGCGGACCTAGACCCGTATTCATCACCCGACGTATCGTCACATCCGCTAGTAGCTGAATACAGACGTACATACACTCGAATTACGTGTTTTTTTTAAAAATGCGAATTATGTTTGTTTTGCGTTCCTCCGTGAACCAGGCCCTTACTGTGCAAAATAGCTGATTACAGGTATATGAAAAAAAGCAGAAATGTTATGGAAATGATTTAAAAACATTTATACATATTCCATTTACATAAACATTCACGTTATTCAGCCACAAAACGTGTTATGTTAGGACTTCCATCACCTGTTATAAATATATATACATACATATATCACACTTGCCAACTTTTCTTCCTTGGCTTCAGGGAGATCCCGGGGGAGGTGGGCGTGTGGGGATGGGGCTTGACGGACATTTTAGGAGAGCAGACAACTTTGCGTTAAAAAAAAGCAGCTAATTAATCTCTGGAGACTGAAGTGTCTTTTACATTTCTGTCTCCATTACTGAAGTCATGTTGTCTTACCTTTCAGTCTTTGATTCTTGGTCTCCATGAAAATGGCCACCTCCATAGGCATCAATGCATGGACATAGGACACAATTTCTGAACTGTGTCATCATGCTACAGATGGCGAAGCCAACCACGTCTTGTACTGGCTCAGCATCAGGGAGAATGCCAGACTCTTCAGGGAGTGAGGGAGATCACCCCTATTTCAGGGAGTCTCCCTGACATTCAGGGAGAGTTGGCAAGTATGACATATATACAGCGGTATGACTACCATCAGGGCCAGGCCCTGTGCTCCTATAGGCCCTGATTAATGAGCTCAGGGGGGAAGGGACCTCTTGTGTCTCCTCCTCTGTGAGCAGGCGCAGTGTTGCCGGTAGTATAGGCGGCTGCTGGGTCTTTCAGGCGATGGCTTTTGTTATGTGGCCCCAAATCTCTGGGGGCCCCTGTATATTTACATTGCTACATAAAACAAATATTATGACTTTGTCAGACACAGATCCAGAATCATTTGGCCAGTTTGGGGCTCTCTTCTGTTGTAGTCTGCAGCTGCGGTACTCATACGGGACTCCAATATGTCCCTGCTTTCCCAGGAGAGTCCCCCTTTTTTCTACCAAAATCAGCACTTGATATTATTATTTTATAATATATAATTATCCTCACCACTTTACTATACTTATCATCCCATAGTTCAGACTGAAATTGACAGCTCAAGTGCAGTAGTTTACTATGAAGTTTGGGGGAGGGCGTTGGGGACTCGTGGCCGAGGTGCAGGTCACATGACTGTCCTGATTTTCTTTCTTTTACCATTATGGGTGTCTAAAGCTGAAAACACAGATGTAATCTTACACCACATGTGATTTATGTGATGATTCCACCCCAACGACTGAAAGTCCCGATGAGCAGCCAATCCATGTGTACATACCTACACAACTTACCTACAGATCTGTGATCTTCATCTCTCATAACCATCTGCTGGACAGATCCTGACTCTGTACACTGTACAGATATCTGCCTACACTGCTGGTGGTGACTGCGTGCACACTGCCATATGTGCCCGACATCGTTCTATCGCTGATCGTGACTCTGTACCCTGTACAGATATCTGCCTACACTGCTGGTGGTGAGTGTACTACACACTGCCATATGTGCCCAACATCGTTCCGTCGCTGATCATGATTTTCAAGAAGTTTATAAAACCAAATTCATTGATACAACGTGCTTTGGTGCGATACAACATGATCGTGGGAGCGCACACACTGATGCGTTATTTGACCAAATGTGTGGTCTGCATGATAATTATGTACCCGGTTTTACAGTCATATTAATACCAGGATTGTGCAGATTTGTGTAAAACATTTATACAGCTATAAAGATCCTGATGGTGATGAAAATTTAGCGTATTTTCCGCTATAAAGCGACACATACAAACTAGCGATGTTGCACCCAAGTTCTAAGCCGTATTTATCTCAAGCTGCGTCAGGCTTATGGCACAAGTAGCGCATTACGCCTCGGCAGACATAAGTATAATGCAAATGTAATGATTGCTGACGCAGCGCTGCACACGTTCGCTATTCGTGCAAACATTAAAATTATCCTACCTCTATACATATCTTGTGCTGTTTTGGCCAGACCAACAAATAGGAACAAAGTCACAACATCAAATGTCTGATAAATGCCGTAATCATCATCAGCGGGTGTCCCCCATCACCCGTCATAGATACGGCTCCGGACAGGCGGATACGCCTCTCCGTGCTGGTCTGTGTCAGCCACATTTGCGCATTGATGCCATTACTGTACTTGGCCTAATTCAGATCACTCCGCCTCTCTGGTCTGATGAATGCGTACGCATGCGTCCACTCTGCGCAGCGCAAGTTAGCACATTTAACTCTCCCCTCTGCCCCAAAGGGAACATAATCCTTATAACCAGATCTTATCCCACTAGAACCAGAAGTTTCACCAACTGTTCCCAGTCACAGGTGAAAAATGAGTTTCTAATTTGAAAGTTGCGACACTGAAGACTGTTCCTATTTCTGTTGACGGGGAGGCAGGATGTGTGTTTTAAATCAATAGCCGATGCTCCTAATATCGCCTCCCTCCAATCACAATGTCTTTGTGCTCCCCCCGCCGTCCTCCCCCCAAACAAGCAGAGTAAATATAAACCAATTCCTCCTGGAATTAGCCAGTTCATTCAGAGCCCTTTACCTAAAGGAAGAAAACAATTAAGGGAAAGGACGGAGTAATCTCAGTTTGTTTGTTTAGCCTCTTCATCCTGCTTGTATGGTTACTGAGTGCGGCAATCAAGTCTGGGGTCTGCTATCATTCCACCTTAATTAAAAAAGACGCAGGCAGTGGTGCTATGAATTAGAGATATAAGAGCGCCGTAGCCTGATTAATTCAAAGCTCATGTTGGATTAATAACTTTGAACAAAGAACAAAAGGAAATTGTTGTACGAATTTCAGTCCTCCCCAGCCAGGGAGAGGTCAAATCACAGGATTTCAATTTCATCCGGAGTTGCTTAATCAGGTCCTCTCCGAAGGAAGAAGCGTGAGCAAGACGTTTCAATCGTGGTCACAAGGAGCAGCCAGATACATCCCAGCGATAATCCTCAGCGTCCTCAATCTCTCTCTTTTCTTTTCCCTTAATGTGACAACCCCATTAGCACTAATGACTAAATAATGTCACATCAGGCCGCCTGCAAAGGCTTTGAGGCGCTGAGAACACAAGATGTGCGCCGTAGTTTACTGTGCCGCGTCCTTGTCTGCGCCACGAGCCACCCCGGCGGGATTATCGTGTGACACACTGTATCTATATGTCCCCATCACATATATACATCAGTTTCATCTCATCCACCAAAGGCGGCTTCAGCGTTAAATAACTATTTCAGAAAATGTTAGTGATGATTTAAAAAAAATGGAATAAAAAGAAACTAAACAAAATAAAAAATGTCTCTTGTGATAGGAAGAGGTTCAGCTGGGGTTTCTGTAATAAAACACTGGCAGGAACAGAGTTATAAATTGCAGAGGTTCGGGCAGCACAAGGTTAAGCAATGATTCAGAATCTGATATTCAATACAGATTTGCCCGTTTTCGGGTAAATGACGTCTGTCTTATATCTCCTGTCTGATTCCATTCTAAGGTTTCAGCTACTGATTTATTTGGGTCTGACGTCACATAATTGGGGGGAATGAAGGTGTATCCCCCGTCGCAATACACTCTACATGGTCCCTAACCTCTTTCTATCCATGTCCTTTAAATTGTAAGCTCTTGGATCTACAATTTATTTATTCATGGCGCTTTATCAATAAATAACAGTGACGATTAATAGATTGTAAGCTCCTTTGAGCAGAACCAGCTGCTATTTTAGTAAGTTATCTGTAAAAAATTGTGTGTACTTTAATCCCATTTCTGCACAATACATTGTACAGTCCAATAATAATACAAAATATTTACTAAATTACCACAAGTATTATAATATTACCCAATGCTTAGTAAAGTGACAACAACACTTTGATGTTTCCTCTGCAGGATGTAATAACACTGAGACCGCTGCTTCCTACTGAGGTCTATTCTGTGTCACTATGGGGTGTAATTGAATTAAAGTGTGCACCATTCTCAATTCCAATCACAGATTTAATTTCTAAAAAACAAGGGCAGAGGTCAGATGACCTCCTCAGCCGGGACCCCTGATGTAATTACTGGGATCTCCTAGATAAGGATCTGGTGCTGTATTGTATCACATTGTACCTGGAGATATACAGAGCAGATGTAGCAGCATTTTCCTGAGAGATGTTGATAAAAGAGACTCTCAACTTTTTCATTTTATTGATACAATGTAAATATTAACAGACGTATGTACAATATTATTCATGATGGGGAGCAGCTTGTGGGGTTTACCTGCAGAGCCAAAGCTCTCCTGTCGATATCAATGAGGTGAGTACCTCCGGGGAGGGTCTAGGTAGCGTCAGAGGGGACAATCACCTCCGCCCCGGCTCCTCAAAATCTGACCAGAGGGCAGTGATTGGTCAGTGACCCCATCCAGGTCAGTGTCCTCCTTCTCCTGCGGGGGAAATAAATGGCGAAAAATAGAAGGTTGGTCAGGACCAAGCAGGAGAAAGGGTAATTTTGGTACCAGGGGTATTTATGAAAGCCTACTGGGAGGAGAGCAATCAGGGCCATCTTAACAACATTATGGGCCCTCGGGCAAAGCAGTGTATCGGGGCCCCTACCTATATATAGATATATAGATATAGATATATATTATAAAATCACTTTTTTTTAAATATACTCGCTCAGTGACCCTTGAAGTGTTTTTTGCAGGATATTTTTTTTTGCAGGATTATTTATTTTAATTAGGAGCCCTGCCTATGGGGCCCCCTTGCCCATGGGGCCCCCGGGCACCTGCCCATCGTGCCCAGTGGAAAAGATGGCCCTGAGAACAATATCACTGGCCATAGTCTTGGCTGGGGTGCTCTTGCACATCCCACCGCTATCTGAGGATGCCGACAGTAGACGCACAGTGCAAAAAAAAAATACTTTACTAGTAAAATATGTTTCCTTTTTGTTTAAGTAAAATAATACATATATTTTATTTACAGATTTGGAACTGGAATCCTATGTCCAGTTCTTGTACAGAGGTGCTCAGAGGGCCCATGGACCGGCGCAGCGAGCTGTAAGACTGCTGTCAGCCAGCATCGCTCAGTGTCCTCTATCTTTAATTGGCGCAAAAACCTAATTTTCTATCACTGCGATAAGTGGTGACAGCAGATCTGGGCTCTCACCCCGGCATGATGCACAAATAAATATTTATATCCAAGAAAATGTTTTGAGGTTAGAGTTTCAGCTCCCAACATCTCCTCCGAACACTCCGCACTCGCACATCGATCAACTACGACCCAGCGCAGGCGCCTCACTGATGTCAGAACGTTACGGCGAGGAATCCTGGCTGTGGCGCAGTTTCTGTAAAATATACTCATAGTCAATAGAAAGCCTGGATATTCACAATGGCTGCCGCCTGTGTGCGCTCGTTGTAAGACACCTTAGAGGTGGAATTTCCAGGCCTCTAGAGGTCTAGCAGACGGCTACAATAGTCCTCCATTGTCGGCAGAGTTTAGAATGACGCAGACTGTGCCCAATTCCTCCGGGGACAGGTTAATTACTCGCACAAAGCCCCCCTCTCACATAATACATATTTGTGCTCCAGCTTGAATCTATTTTGACATTAAAGGCGTTCTGACATTTTTTGGGTAAACCTGTGTAAACTGAGGCCAGTGAGGATTGTGCTGCCGAGCGTCGGATGGTATGAAAGGGCTCCTCACATCCGCAGCCTCGTTCCATTTACTGTGTCAGGAAAAGCTGAATTTTCCACACTCAGAACATTCCACACCCTTGTTAATCAATAGTGGAGTGTTAGTGGTTTGTTTGTTTTTAGACATCTGTGGATGACTGTTATTTAGAGCTGACTTCCCCTCTCCCCCCTCCATTCAGTCCTTCATAACGTTTTATTTATTCTTCTAGTCCACCAGTAAACTGCCTGAAATACGCTGCGAAAACACCACAGACGTGGGTTTATTTTGTTAGAATTAATTCAGCATTGTAGCAGAAAGAGGCATTGTGTGGACCCAGCTCGTGTTAAACAAGGAGCTGTTCAGGAATGTGACTTTCTTCATTATTTGCTGATAAGGTTTCTGTGATTATGGGACAATAGGTTGTGTCGGTCCCTTGTTAACTCAGAAAAGAACAAATCCTGAACTTTGCTCCATTGCTGAGTGTGTGCAAATGTGTTTTCTTGTACCTGTTATTGGTGTTATGAGTGTCTGTAAAACCCAACCAAAAAAGAGAGCTGGATTCATTCAGAGCGATGGTCCCTTCTGATCTCAGAGGTTATGAGGGTCGTTGTTTAATAACTGTATCCTGAGTCCATTTCTCATGTTGTCACATTTGTATCAGATTGTACGAGGATCATACACAGATTATATGAACAAATCACGCTGTCAGGATTGGTAAATGGTCCAGGTCTGCGCATGTTCCACCTTCAGATAACTTTAATTTTTACGCCTGTCTATGCTTTTACTAAATGGATTGGTTTATCTTGCTGGTGCCCTTCTGTGCTTTCTAGGCATGTATTTATATCATCAGACAGAGCTGTTTATTTCCCATGCTCTAGGAAATGTCTAGAAACTCTCAGTAAGTCATATCGGTATCGGTGACACAGGAACATACATTTATACTAAAATGTCATCATGCTAAATCTGACAGCAGAAAAACTCCGGAAAGCAAACGCCTAATGCAATTGTAGAGCGCCACTCAGTGGTCAGATGAAGGTGTACAGGCCGATAGCCAGCTGTGCAGTAGTCACACACTAGGGCGCGGAATTTTGCACGTTTGGCGTTAAGTTCTACCCGTCACACAGCAGAATGAATTAACCATCGCCGTCCCAGCAAGATACACACTTACAATGCAGTGCGGAATCATAGAACTGGAATATTGTATGACCGGAACTCTGCACCTCTGCAAAACAGCCGCTTCCAGGGCAAGACTCGGGTTGTGCTACTAAATCACCTCTTTGCTGGGTGTAACAACCTGGAGACGTGGGGTGGCTGTTACGGAATCTGATTGGACAGTCGGTGCAGTTTGTTGTCCAATCATCAGCATTAACGGATCAGCATTAACGGATTCATTAACGTTTTCACGTACCCCACCCGATCACACAGCCCACTCAATACTTTTACCTCTGCATTCTAACTGGTCCAGTGTGCAATATGATGTAGCACGTGCCCTTGTGTTTCAAACTCCCATTGTCCCATAGATTGTAAGCTTGTGAGCAGGGCCCTCTTACCTCTCCGTCTGTATGTATTACCCAGTATTGTCTTATTACTGTTTGTTCCCAATTGTAAAGCGCTACGGAATCTGCTGGCGCTATATAAATAAATGTTGTTGATGATGATGATGATGATAAACGGATGTTCATCGCAACTTCAAACTTTTCCAGGATGTTATGCTATTCAGATATTAACGAGGGTGATTAGCTCCGAGAAAGGGAGTTTATTGACAAACTGTTTCTTCTCTTGGAATCTTTAATTTGCAGAAAAAAGTAATTCATTAGTCTTGGATATGAATTCCTAGTTTGTCCAGAACAATGACCCGATCTGTAACCAAGAATTAACCACGTAAAAGTCTGATTTGTTTCAAACAGTGACTCAGAATCATGAACTAATCAGAGCTCCAATGACTGGGTGACATTTCTGCCGTAATTCTACTGATACACAATTATTTGTTACAGTCACAATATAATGTATTAAATATTCACACAGTGATGGACACATAACTTGGGGTACAATTGAGTGTGTGGAGTGCGCAGGAATTCACAGTCAGAAAGCCGAAAATGTGAAGCACATAGGGGTATATTTACTAAACTGCGGGTTTGATAAAGTGGAGATGTTGCCAATAGCAAATAATCAGATTCTAGCGTTCATTTCTTTAGTATCATCTACAAAATGACATCTAGAATCTGATTGGTTGCTATAGGCAACATCTCCACTTTATCAAACCCGCAGTTTAGTAAATATACCCCATAGAGACATATTCAATTAACCGCAGAGTGCCTCCGAATCGAGTGATGTAACATGGCGGATTCAATAAACAGGTCTATAAAACCACACAGTGCTCTTTTGTAAATGTTCCACCGGGGTCAGAGAGCAATTACTTCAACTTAAAGGGGCAAATACTGGAGGTAATAAGAAATCACAACATTGTATCATAAGGGAATTTTATATCACAGACCCTCGTTATCTAACTGGGGGAACGCTGTAATCCTCTGTACTCTCCATCTTAGGTGGTCAGGATTGGTTTTCTAACAGGAAGTTTGGTGTGCATGTTAAATTACTTCCCCCATGAAACAAGACCTCTTATAAATTATATTTATTGCTGATAATGTTGTGAAACATTACATATATGTCTGTGAGAGTTACTAACAACACTATTGTGCTCCATTAGGAGCCTACCAGCCAAACCTCCGGGAATCTCTGGAAGACTCCAACATTCCGGGTGAGTCTTCCGGATTCTCAGGAGAATCTCCCGCATCCTGCCCACTTCCTAGTGAAGTGAGAGTGATGGGGGCGTCCATGAAAATATTCACTGCGTCATCTTGATCCCAATGCTGCCATTGTGTCATGTATGCCTGGGGGGGGGGGGGGGGCAAAATGACGTGATCCATGATGAATGGAGGCCCCAGCTAGGATGCGGGAGGATTGCCTACTCTCCCGAGAATCTGGGAGACCTACCGGGACTTCAGAAGTCTCCAGGAAATTTTGGTATGCACTACAGTCTCAACTTTGGCGGGGCGATCCAGATTATTGAATTCAGAAAGGGGTGTGGCATCGTGAAACTGTGGGTGTGGTCTGGTCTGATTTGGTTGTGGTTTGGGCGGATAACGGGTGTGCTTATTGTGTCCTGACTTTGCTTTTTAAAATGTTGGGATATACATGGTGCATTGTTTTAAATTGTCTTTTTCTATTCTGTGACTTCGGCAGTTTGCTCGGGGCACAGAGCCCGGCAGTGGGCGCTGCCATCTGTAGTATTTGATTGGTGGAGGCCTCTCCCATTGCGCTGTAAAGACCCCTAATGGAAGCCGCTGGGGATCCACTGCCTTTCCTTATAAAGAATTTATTAAACATGGACTTATCCTCTGAGGCCACCGACTGACCATCAGGAGCTTGTAACAGATCCTGGGATGGTCTCTTTGCAACCGTAGATCAGTCGCGTGATCTCCCTTTGTCTGCGGCACCGAATTATAGATCTTACATTTAATTTGTCGGGAGGAACCACGCCGGACGTGCGCGTACAGCAATGTGTAAAATTGTAAACGCTCTGTAAAAACTAATCCTTAACTATTGTGTAAAGCAACATGAATATTAGTTGCGCTGTTTGGATGGAGGGAGGGGGTGACTCAGGGGTCCCAGTTTATCAATCTGAGGATTGTAATCTTCACAATGGGAAATTATCTTTACTTAAGTGTCCAATGTGTAAAATTCTGTCTTGTTCCTCTATTATCACCGGGAGAGGGGTCCAGCTGGCTCTGTGAGTCTCTCCTGGGCTCAGATACTCCACCATCACTTCAAACCGCTCTGGCATTTGCCTGCAAACTCATTTCTTATGCATGAAGGAGAAGGAAAGGAAAGTGACTAACCCAAGTTCATAGGAAAGGTTACAGCCGATAGCCCCAAGTTATATTGTCACTTGTCACAAATATTCCTCTTTCTTAGCCAAAAAGACCCATTTGCCCGTTTCCCCTTCTCGCAGGCTGTCAGATCCTTTAATGCGGTATTAGACGGACCCTTGTTCTCCAACAGCCAATAAAATGTCGCTGTTATCTGCCTTATTGATAATACAGCCCCATATATCAGATAACAGCACAATGACATAGAACAAAGACTCTTTTTGCCCTGAGATGTGGAATGTTTATGGTTTGTATTAACACAAGAGCAGATTCTCAGGTTTCTATAAGGAAATACCAGCCCTGTGTTCCTCACCTACCTGCAGCTCATTAATCTCTGTCATCTTCTCAATCTGACACATTGTATCCTGAATAACTAGTAGGGTGATTTTATTTTGTATTAATGACGCCTCAAAAACTGTTCTTTGTTGCTGCAGTTCCCGATAGTTAGATGAAGTTTCAGCAAAATTAGTTCTACTTCTAATCTACTTTTGAATTCACAAATATTATGCTGAAAAGCTGAATATCTTTGGGTCAAAACACTTCTCACTATGCACATTCTGCTTCCTGTCTTCAGCTACATTCTGTCGTGAGACTACTTGAGGTCAGTTCAATCAGCAGCAACAAACTTAAAAGATGTTTAGGAATTTTTATACCTGTATTTATGAGTATTAGAGGATGCCCCCATCACCTCCAGGCTCCATACACACAGCGCCCCCCCCTGCAGACCCCCTGGATATGAATATTAATGAGTATTAAAGAGAGTGTGAAGATTCTATGTTCTGGGAGGAGCCGGCTCAGTATCCCCCGGAGTAACGTCTCATGACGTCATCACTCAGCCAACTCACTGTGTATTTGCTCAGCCTGATCACATGAGGCTTCTGCCCATATCAGTAGCTGATTTATAAAGCTTTAGTGGGAGGGGCATAGTTTTGCAGTTGATTTTCCCAATAATAATGGTATGTGTAATGCATACTTACCTACTTTCTTCAGCTCCCTTCCGGGAGCCAGCCAGTGGAGGGGGGCGTGAAGGGGCGGGGTGGCCGAAATAGCGTCATTTCGGCCCCGCCCCCTGTGACGTCATGACGCAAATTGCGTCATTTGACAGCGGGGGCGGGGCCAAACGCCGCGATTCACCGGGAATCGCGGCGTTTGGGATCTAATTCTGCCCACTTCACTAGGAAGTGGGGCACTTCCTAGTGAAGTGGGCAGAATTCGGGAGATTGCCACACTCGCCCGGGAGTCCGGGAGACTCTCACAAAATGCGGGAGTCTCCCGGACATTCCGGGAGAGTTGGCAAGTATGGTGTAATGATAACTCTACAGGGCAATAAGGATTTTACTCAGGCTATACTTGCTGCTATGTGCATTTGAATAGGGTCTGAGCACGTTTTCAATTTGAAGTAAGTGGGAAAGAACAAGCTGTAACCAAACAGATGATCTGAATTCTCACAGCAGCACAGAGTATATCAGGAGATGTGTGATGTGTTAGTGAGGACAGGGCTGCATGTGACAGGGGCAGTGACATGATGTGAGGAGGGGAATGGAGGCAGCAGGAAGCCACAGACTGAGAGTTATATAGTGTAAGGAGCAAGGTCCCCAGCAGCATAGAGTATATCAGGAGATGAGTGATGTGTTAGTGAGGACAGGGCTGCATGTGACAGGGGCAGTGACATGATGTGAGGAGGGAAATGGAGGCAGCAGGAAGCCACAGACTGAGAGTTATATAGTGGAAGGAGCAGGGTTCCCAGCAGCACAGAGTATATCAGGAGATGAGTGATGTGTTAGTGAGGACAGAGCTGCATGTGACAGGGGCAGTGACATGATGTGAGGAGGGAAATGGAGGCAGCAGGAAGCCACAGACTGAGAGTTATATAGTGGAAGGAGCAAGGTCCCCAGCAGCACAGAGTATATCAGGAGATGAGTGATGTGTTAGTGAGGACAGAGCTGCATGTGACAGGGGCAGTGACATGATGTGAGGAGGGAAATGGAGGCAGCAGGAAGCCACAGACTGAGAGTTATATAGTGGAAGGAGCAGGGTTCCCAGCAGCACAGAGTATATCAGGAGATGAGTGATGTGTCAGTGAGGACAGGGCTGCATGTGACAGGGGCAGTGACATGATGTGAGGAGGGAAATGGAGGCAGCAGGAAGCCACAGACTGAGAGTTATATAGTGGAAGGAGCAGGGTTCCCAGCAGCACAGAGTATATCAGGAGATGAGTGATGTGTCAGTGAGGACAGGGCTGCATGTGACAGGGGCAGTGACATGATGTGAGGAGGGGAATGGAGGCAGCAGAAAGCCACAGACTGAGAGTTATATAGTGTAAGGAGCAAGGTCCCCAACAGCATAGAGTATATCAGGAGATGAGTGATGTGTTAGTGAGGACAGAGCTGCATGTGACAGGGGCAGTGACATGATGTGAGGAGGGAAATGGAGGCAGCAGGAAGCCACAGACTGAGAGTTATATAGTGGAAGGAGCAGGGTTCCCAGCAGCACAGAGTATATCAGGAGATGAGTGATGTGTCAGTGAGGACAGGGCTGCATGTGACAGGGGCAGTGACATGATGTGAGGAGGGAAATGGAGGCAGCAGGAAGCCACAGACTGAGCTTTATATTGTGGGAGGAGCAGGGTCCCTGGGGAATGATTTATGCTTTTTCTGTCCCCTAACACAACACAAAATCAAGTGTCCGCACTGTCAGTCATAGGGCAGGAGCCGTACTCCGGGGTAACTCCAGATCGTGGAACTTGTGATTTGGGCAAGGCAGAAGTTCGTTATCATAGAAGTGCTACAATGCCGCTTGCTGCCAGTAGGTGACGGTACAGACACATTATTATTAGACCCTTGTAGGCCTGTTTAGATATTTATAGACTATTTTAGACAAAGATTAATTTACACTTTGAGCTTTATATGTTCGTGTTATTGATAATACTACTCTCCTGAGAGCACAGTGGAAAGTGAGACAACATTGATGCTGATGGAGAATATTTTGTAGTCCAACAACAATTGCTGATATTTACTAAAAAAATTATTGGGATTTATGTGAATAATTTTATCTGCAGGGAACATACATCCTTTGTTTACAGTTTTGTTAATCCGAAATATAAATGACAGATAGTTCTGATGATATTATCCATTTAGGTAATTACAGCTTGAACGCATCAATGAAACAAGAGATGACAGTTACATCTCACATTTAAACCTATAATTGTACATTTATTTTTTGCGGCATGAAATAATGTTATATGGAAGATACAATAAAACCTGAACATTGTGGTATGAGGACAATTCAATGGATAATATATATTCAATCTGACCAAGACTGAGTCCACATTTTGGGGACCCCCCCCCCCCCAATATCTAGCATACTGGATGAGCGATGAGTATTTTTATGTTTGTGTTGGATGGATGCTGGGACTCTGATCATCACACAGGGAACATAGGGAATTTGGAGTTACACATCCATATACGGTAAGATATCTCACAGCCATTACAATCTGTTTTTAAAAATGGCAATAATGGAATTTGCTTTGGATGGATGCCTCACAGAATAACACTAACTGTAATATCACAGAAATCCAGCGACTCCCAGGGAACTTTGACTGGGAGCACTGGGAACATCACCAGTCATGTGTAGAAAATGCTGCCGAGGACTCAGAATAATTACTTGTATATTTACATTGTAATACTTTCAGAAATAGGACAAGGTTTCTATATTTAATGTATTCTGCCGGTTGCGGCCCCTTCGTGCGATGGCCCTGACGTGACGTCAGACTACGCTGTACCGCGCCGCCCTAACTTATATGTAGGAAGAATCTTTTATTCCTGATAAATTTGCGGCCCCTCCAAGAACATTTTTTGGCTGATAAATCATCCATTGTGTCTTTAATAATCACATATGACTGAACCCGGCAATATAATAAACACACACAAGTATATCTGTATATTTAGATATTTAGATTTTATTCTGTTGATTCAATGGATAAAGTGGCAGATTAGAAAAGGGGCGTTTGGGGTAATAGCCCAAGGATCAAATATTCTCCACCCCACCTCCATGCCGCGCTTCTAACCGTACCTGCCTACTTCCCAAAATGTCCAGGAGACTCCTGATTCTAGGGTCGATCTCCTAGACCCCCCCCCACCCCCCCCAGATCCCACCAGGAAGGGGGATCCCGGATTCCACTTCTCCCAGATCCCACCACCATCCTACTGAACCCGTCGGGATGGGGGCTTCAAATATGCAATTAGCCGCGAATCCTGTCACGTTAGCTCCACCCCATGGTGCCATAACGCGTTTGCACCATTTTTCCACAAGGAACAACATGATTTGTGTTGACACGCCCTACCCTGCTCTTGCCACTTGATTTCCCCTCTGGGATCTCCTGTAGGGGATATATTAAAGATGGCAACACTGTGCTTCAAACCTTGACAAGAAGTAAAGCCAGTCAGTACTGAGGATCTTTCCCTATATTCCAGCGAACACTAGAAGATTTTCTTGCTATTTATAGCAAAATATAGTTGATTATGGAACCTGCTGTATATATAGATAATAGAGAGCGGATATGAAAGAATTGTGAGATTTTAGGGGGTGATCGCGATGGGGTATTGGGGGCCTGTTATGCCCAGGCTTACAGTAGTATTACAGTTGGGGGGGTTGGGTGTTTCTGCTTTCGCCATAGACGGTAAAGTGACGTTATAAATGTTTTAATTTTTTGCAGAAATTAATCTGTGTGTTTAAATGTATTTCATTTTCTCTGAGAATTGAATGGAATTAAAACCTCCACAACATTAGCAGAGTTAGATGTCTCACTGGGAACATAAATGTAAAATTTTGGCAGCCAACATATTCCCCAGAACCACAACCTTACTGAGCTTATAATAATGTCTATAAAGTGACATTTTTGGCTTCATTATTATTATTATTATTATTATTATTATTTGTATTATATTTTATTTATAAGGCAGCACAAGGATCACTACCGAGATTGAACACAGGACAAGCAGAAGACGATGCTCTATTCTTGGGGTACATCACACAGATCCAAGGGACACAAAGCCCATTAAAGAGTTAAGTATATTACTCATTAATGAATTATGTAGTAAAAACTATATATTTGGGCATATCTCCCAACAGTAGAAATGTAAAAATATGACCCCCCCCCAACAATCCAGGCCACACCCCATTATATACAGCTGCACCCTAAATCCATTCAAACAGGTCCCAAACAGTGAAGCCTTGCCCCCAAGTTACTATAGCAGACTGGCCAAACCGGTGGCTCTCCAGGTGTTGTGAAACTACAAGTCCCAGCATGCTTCGCTAGTAGATAGCAGCAGATAGCTGGCAAGGCATGCTGGGACTTGTAGTTTCACAAATGGACGGAGAGTCGCAGGTTGGATATCCTGCTCTATAGTAAAATTAATTTTTCCAGTAAAGAATAGGACTACTGTGGGGGGGGGGGGGGGGGGGGGGGTATTTGCAGACTCTTATTACAGGGTACTGGGTGGGCTCTGCCCCCCCACTTCTCCCAGCCATAGCCCAGAAAACCTCTGCAGGAGACTAATTGAGTCACTCTGCTGCTAAGAACTGGAGTTTTCATGTGGGACTGAACACTGCAACAGTAATTTAAGGGATTTCTGGTTTAGCACTTACTGAAATATTCTTTATAATTTTTTTTGTTTCACAGCAAACACCCCCGTCCCCGTCCCCTCCTGTCCCCCCCCCTAGGACCCCTCCCCCCCTGTCCCCCCCCCCTGCCCTCTCCTCTCCTGCCACCCCCCCTCGGACCCCTCCCCTCCTGCATCCCTCAAAAACATGAAATATTGTCAGTGTCCCTGGTGACATCACGTATGTTGTATGACTGTGAGAAATCAGGGATCTTGGCCTGATTACAATATTTTCTGGCAGGAGAACAAGTGATCTCCAGACAGAAGAGAGGGGCTGACACATTAATAATACAGTCTGGGCAGGACATTATAACATTCATGTGGTTACTAATGAACAATTGTTCCCAGGCCCTATATACAGTTTATATAACAAACACATATATTAAACTGGGCCGTAAAACACGGACTGAAGGAAAACTCATCACATGGCAGCAAAACGTGGAGAAGTCTTTTATTCATTTATAGCTCGGTCGCACACGCCCTGTTAACCCGCGGCCTCTGGCTTAACTCTCCGACACGCTTCCTGCACTCATGAACACGTTCCTTGCCGTGTCTCTGGAGGACGCCTTCTACGAAGATTTTCCTCACTGTAAATTTCAGTCTTCTCTGCTAGAACGACGGAATGTTCCCAATCCCTGGCTCCAGCGATCGGGCGTGGAACTGTACCGAGTCCCCCTAAACTCTACTCTCTGAGCCCCAAATCCGCTTCTTCTATACTGGCCACCCTTACACTTGTATCCGCTGTTTGGTCCCGAGACCCGTGTATGTTATCCCAGTGTTTGTGTTGGGTTTCCAAACACAGATATCATACTAATTGGTTAATTGGTTTCTGACAAAATCAATCTTAGTGGGTGTGTTGGTGTGTTAGGGAATATAGATTGTAAGCTCCCCGGGGCAGTGACTGATGTGAATGATTATATATTCTCTGTACAGCGCTGTGTTACTTGTAGGTGCTATATACACATTTTTGGAAAGAAAATGCTATTGAGAGTGTTAAGTAAAATTAGAGTTTGGGGAGGTTGAGGGGTGTGCAGAAGTGAGTATAAGGAAACGGGGTCCCGGGGGAGCAGAGAGCATGAGTTGTACAACTACTACAACACAATTCCAGTGGTAGGTGTGTAAACTGAGTTTTACACGCTGAATAGGGGAATCAATGATGGCGGACGCAGCGCACTTCATGGATTGACCGCAGTTCTCTCCTTGGAGAGGCCACACGGAGAAGGGAAATGAGAGGAGGAGGAAAGAGACATGGATGGGAGGAAGTCGGAGTCTCTCTGTCTTGTGATGAAATGAAGGTGGCATTAAAGGTCATATTGGAAGGGAGGCGAAGCTTCGAAGTTGAAGGGTAATGGGAAGCCCTCAGTGACCAGGTTTTGACAAAATTCTTAGTACGTTGGTCATGTGCTCCAGTTGGTGAAGGTGTCATGTTCCATAGATTATGGCGGGAGACGAAGGTGGGGATGGGTTCTGGCTGCAATGAGGCACCGGGCAGCACTTGGCCTGGTCCAGATGAGGTTCTGATGCCGAGGAGAGAAGGAAATAAGAGAGCGAATAAGGAATTAGATCATGTATTGTTCTCCACAGAGGGTTGGTGGTTGGTCTATGCCACCATACGTGGGACAGAGTGCCCTCCACCCACAGAGCCTCCAGCACAGGTTGAGGTACCTGGTAACATTGTCCAAACTTGACAAACATTGAACTTTTTGACCCATTCCTCCCCCATCTCCCAACTCATCTGGTGCGGATCCTTGGTGTCCGCACCATGGACTGATAAAAGGCAATAATTGTTGAAATTAATCCCTTTGAAGTTGGTCTCTGTGTGCATAGACCTTGTACTGTAGCCCCACACTGGGTCATGAACAAGATCATACAAATATCTGTAGACACTAAAGAAAGACCAATGTTGAATGTGGAAACAATCCGGGACAAAATGTAAATGAGCAACGTCCGAGAGAAATGTCACATAATTGAAAAACCAATGCAGGAAATGTAAGGGTTTCAATTCCAGAAGAATTGGGATTATCCCACAGTGGGGGGATGATTGGGTTGGGAGAGACCAGGTTGAATCCTCATGTGCTCAAGTCCCACATGTGTAGGGATTATGTCCTAGATGTACGGAGGTCTGGACAATGCTGCCTGGGTGAGGGGGTCCAGAGCAGAGCGCACATTGCGATATCAGTGCTCACACCCTTTTAATGGGTCTTTAATAGTGTTCAGAGTTAACCAATCACATTGAATTCATGTTGACAGGTAATTAGCATAGTAATTAGCAATGGAAGGGATTGTGATTCAACCCCTGTAGGATCTTCTCCCAGTTTTCTTGGTTACATCCTACCAGGATAACCAGGGTCCACAAGGAGCTATCAAAACATCTCCGGATCTCATTGTTGAAAGGAACCAATCAGGACTGTTTCTATAAATGTTTTTCTAAAGCTTGAGCGCAGATCTCCATGATTTATTTTTCTTTCTTTCTGGTTTTCTTAACTTTGCGGATAACCGTCTTCCAGATAGAAGATCACGTAGCCGTATAAACATTACGCACATTTTTATATTTCATAAAGCAGTACAAGAATATTCATTGTGTATGTAAAGTACATTTGAAGTTAAGTACAACTTGTAATAAATACACTGACAACTATCTCGACATTTCATATAGGTCATAATAAGGATGGATGGCTCTCTCCGGTACACATAACTCCTCTATCGCCGCTCTCGGACATTTGCTGTTTCAGATTGGGATGATTTGATCAAAGAGAAGAACAATCAGTTCACAATCTGGATGATTTCATTTGGTGTTTTGTATAGTATTGTAATCGTTTATTATATGCTGAGATTTCATTTGTGCTATTGTGTTGTGTTTTGTTTAGATTTCATTATCATTTATAGGTGTCTTTTATAACTTGCACGTTGTCATTATAATGTCATCTATTTTTTAAAAAAATAATACAAGTAATGTTATAACTTCTTATTAATAAAGTTAAATACAAATTAAAATACAGAAATTTATGATAATTGGTTAAAAGCCATGTTTAATAACCGTAAAGAGCACATTACATGATAATGTATATAGATACAAGTTTATTAATACAAATATGTGTTTGTAAGAAGAATATATCTGTTAGTAAATGGTAGCATTACTCAGGACGGAGCTCATCTCATTATAATCATTATGCTGAGTACAACAGTTACTGAGTTTCCTTCAGATACTTGGAATTCTGCATTGCCCTGTTGGAGACTCAGAAACACACAGACTCATGTAGCAGCCTCTGTAACTATGGAAACAATCTGTTACTGCACAGATTGTTCTGTGAAATTACAACAACATTGAACTTCTGAGTTTCCAACAGGTAATTTCAGGCACAAGTCATATTCCACAAGTTATTCCAGTTATCTACAGTACCCAGAATAACAATTGAACTAAGCACAATCAGTTTTCAGTGGAGTTATCCTTTATCCTATTTACAGCCAGTGGACAGTGAGCTGTAATGTTTAGAATGAATATCGCTTAAGTTTTCTGTTGATTGTATGATAAAATATAACTAGGTTGAATGGGACCTTTATTTGGAGAAAGTAACAGACAGGTTTTTGGATGCATTTGTAAAACAAATGACTTTGTTAGGAGCTTTTGCAGATTAAATATTCATGGGCATTCTGGAGTATTCAGGCATCCTATAAAGAATTCAGTAAGAGCAGATGGGAGTACCTGTAAAAGTCTTTTTTATGTCACCACCTCAGATAGGCGGAATTGTCTGATAAAAGGGAAGTTCACACAGAAAGAAACATCGCACCTAACTGCACAGAACCACCGCAAACAATCACTAAGCTGCAGAATGCCGTCGCTGCCCCTACACTGAGCCAAACATAAACTCCAGCAGAATTACAATTATTGCTACAAATGTGCAGAGTCTATCCTGCACATACCAGGCAAGTACTCCCCAAGAGTACCAACATTTATACTCTGTGGGCCTGAGTCACTAAGGAGAGCAAAGCATAAAAAAGGAGTAACTTTGCACCTGGGCAAAACCATGTTACATTGGAGGGGGAGGTAAATTTAAAATGTAGGGACAGATTTATATTTGGGATAGCGCATGTCCTAGATAAACTTTAAATTTCAATGTAAAAATAAAGCTATCAAGTATTTGTGTGCGAGATGAAAAAGAGTCAGTATTTATCTTATGTGCAAAATGATAAACCAACTTGCATCCCTTGTATTGTAACATGGTTTGTCCCAGAGAACTACTTTTACTCCTTTTTTTGCCTTACTCTCCTTAATGACTCAGGCACTGTATATATATATATATATATATATATATATATATATATATATATATATATATATATATATATATATATATATATATTCCTTGTATATCTTCTATTCCCTGTTTTTCCGAGTGCAATTTAAAGCAGAGATATAGCATTGAAAATGTCCTGGTGCTATTTAATACATTGACAGTAGTGAGTGAAGGATGATATTTTTGTCTGTGATATATGGATACAGCATTTTTGCATCCCCTTTTTTCTTTAATGATTGGGTTGACTACAATATATCCCTACTTTGTGTGGTAATAGTTGTATCGCTCTTGTTTTGAAAACAATATTTCTTAGTAACATTTGCTCCTGGCTGCCATGAGGTTTGTTTTCATTTGTTTTCTGGTGAATATTTGCTGCGTCCACTTTTTACAACTGAATTTAAAAAAAAAAAATGCTGCAGAATTCACCACAGCACAAAAAAAAAGTTGCACAATTGTATGTGTTGGTTCATTATTAATGTTTTTAGAGGCCCCCAGTGCATTGATCACTGCAGAAAAATGGACCCAGAACGCAGCTCTTGTCCCTTCTCTCAGATATTCGGGAAGTGCAGCGGAGACTGAAATAAAGAGTGGAAAAGACGGATTAAAAAAAGCATTTATCATTCGCCTGAATGGGAAAATAACGTGAGAACAATAAGAATTAGCTGGGCAGGGTCACTTTCATCTCTGGCTAATAATAAAAAATGTCACTCTCTAGAATGACAATAGGCGCTTTGTGAGTGTCCGTCACGCGGGCAGTAGAGTGAAATAGATGATCCTATCTGTGTGTGTCATGTCTGAGAATGTCTTACATGTATGTTATGAAGTAGACATTAGTTCATACAGGAGCTTTTCTTGGAACACTAAGATCTGAAAAGTCATTGTATTACTGGCTAAATATGCCGCTCCGTCTATTAAGTTCAATGGTATAATCAGCTTCTGATGGTCGTAAAAGGAACTCTGCATCAACAGCCGCTATTGTCTTCTGTCCCCACAAAGAATTCCATTCATCTTCTGGTATAATGACTGCACTAAAGTTCAGCCAGCGACTCCAGAAGCCCCTTCCACAAACACAATAGCCTCCAAAACAAAAGGGAGATTATTAGGTTAAAAAATGCAGCAATCCTGCTCTGCGCCCCTTGCTTTTAAACACCCTTTTCCCATCACATCTGGTAACCATGTGTGCAGGGGATTAATAGAGACTTTCCTGAGTGAGTTACAATTAATACTGGTGGCTGTTCACCTCTCAGGGCGAGGGACCGAAATCCCAATCCACCAGATTATACAATGTATATATATATACACATCATAGATCCAGACACTAAACTAAATGTGTGTATATAGATAGATAGATAGATAGATAGATAGATAGATAGATAGATAGATAGATAGATGGATAGATGGATAGATAGATGGATAGATAGATGGATAGATAGATGGATAGATAGATAGATAGATATGAGATAGATAGATAGATAGATAGATAGATAGATAGATAGATAGATCGTTAGATAGATAGATAGATAGATAGATAGATAGATAGAAAGATAGATTGTTAGATAGATAGATAGATAGATAGATAGATAGATAGATAGATAGATAGAGAGATAGATAGATAGATGGATAGATAGATAGAAAGATAGATTGTTAGATAGATAGATAGATAGATAGATAGATAGATAGATAGAGAGATAGATGATGCCAAGTCCCGGCAATGCCTTCAATCGATAAATATAGCAGTCGTGTAGCGCATATTTCGGGGATGTACTCTATCTTTTTTTAAGTTAAGTCTGAATTTTTTATTTAACAGATCTATTACATTCGCCATTATTTTGTAGGCAGTTACAATGTCAGCAATGTCAGCATCGCATAAATGTACCCAACTCTGTAAAACAGATAAGTAACTCTCCCCTGAACTGTGTGTCTCTTCTGTATATCCTGTCCTACAGACAATAGTGACTAGTAAAACAGATATGAAACTTTGCCCTGAACTGTGTGTCTGTTCTGCAGATCCCGTTTTACACACAATAGTGACTAGTAAATAGGATGTCTAACTCTCCCCTGAACTGTGAGTCTGTTTTACAGATCCCGTTTTACACATATTAGTGACTAGTAAATGAGATGTCTAACTCTCCCCTGAACTGTGAGTCTGTTTTACAGATCCCTTTTTACACACATTAGTGACTAGTAAATGAGATGTCTAACTCTCCCCTGAACTGTGAGTCTGTTTTACAGATCCCGTCCTATAACCTCACTCTCTATCAGATTCACCACAATGCCTAAAACTAAAGACTTTATTAGCAAATGAGGAGACCTTAACTGCTCTCCATGTTATACATTCTGTAATGCTTGAAAATAGGTGGACAAACATTAGCAAGATTTTGCTGCTTATCTTAAAGTGGACCCATTTTATTTTATGATTTTTACTATAAGAAATGTGTAAATTGGGACAAGTAAGAGTTAAAAGCTGAATAAACTCAGTTAGTTGTGAAGCAACAAACACATGAATACATTAAGTTAATGATACAATATTTTACAATATTAAGTGAAACTATTTGAAAAAACATATGTATATACAATAAAGAATTAACTGGCTCATATACACATTCACAGATGCTTGGCATTTAATTTAACCTGATACTGAGAATCAATAGGGGGTGATTAGGGAACTGTTACCGTCATTAAAGGGTACATGATAGAAACATTGAGAAAAGCTGTTGTAGATGCACAGTGGCTTAGTGGTTAGCACTTCTGCCTCATAGCACTGGGGTCATGAGTTCAATTCCCGACCATGGCCTTATCTGTGTGGAGTTTGTATGTTCTCCCCGTGTTTGTGTGGGTTTCCTCCAGGTGCTCCAGTTTCCTCCCACGCTCCAAAAACATACAGGTAGTTTTATTGACTGCAATCAGAATTGACCATAGGTACTCTGTGTGTCTGTGTGTGTATTACGAAATTTAGATTGTAAGCTCCAATGGGGCAGGGACTGATGTGAGTGAGTTCTCTGTACAGTTTTTTTGTGGTAAGAAAAATAGCCTTTTTACTCTTTTTTTCACATTTTTCAAGTTTTAAAGTACTAAAAGATAAGAGAACTAAGGGGGTGGGAGAGGGGAGCAACCGGAGGCACACTAGTGTCATTGGGAAAACACAAGAAATCAATTATCCTAACAAGAAAGACAAATATACATAGATCAGAGGGCTCAGGAGCAGTGTAGGACAGTATAACTGTTTGTCATTGTACGTGAGTTATTGTTACTCATTATCTAGTTGTTACTGCGATGTCCAATCAAATAACCTCAATGTACAATATTCAACCTCAACTGTTCAAAATAACACCATAAAGATTCTAAGTGCTGCCTCGCGCCTAAACCAAACCACCCAAAAAATGGAGAATTAGGATATTAACCATGTGAAGAGGCCTGATCCATATATAGGTGTAGTTTAGTACATTTCAGGGGAATCCTGGGGTCTCAGACTGATAAAAAGTCACCCCCTCCAATGTCATGTTAGTCATTTGCAGGGGGGCTCTCAAATGTCAGCCCGGGGGGGACAGGACTTGACTCAGCCACCTATTAGGAACATTTTAAAGGAAAAAATGCAGATGGCCCAGTGACCCAGTCCATGGTAGCCCAATATGGGCACGGCCCAGGGGGGAGATGCCCCCTTGCCCCCCCCAGCCCAGCTTGTCCCTGGTCATTTGTAAACAAATTCTCTGCATGTCGCTTCCCCAAAATTCAGTAGCCTTAGACAGCTGCCTGGCTCTGCTCACACCCCCATGTCTGACCCTCTGCAGCCTCACACACGTCTCTCCAGGACCCGCTCTGGCTGCATCCTGACCATTGTTACTGACACGAGTGAGGGGGATAAGCACTGTCACATGCTAGGATACAATAAGTATAGTCAGATGGGAATCTCCTGTTCCGTCACATGTCTCCTAAGTGGCACAGAAGCGCTGTACTTCTGCTGCTGGTAAAACGTGGCAGCGGATTTACTGGAGATGGGATTGAGAAGGGAAAATACAAATATAAAATGATTAATGGACAACTTGAATCGCACAAACTTTCAGATTAATTCACTTTAACCGAACGATAAATTCTCCAATATAATAAAATGATATTTCTGTAAAGTTGCGGGATGAAGATAAGTTTTGTGGGCAACTTATTTTATATTACTTCCTCACCAGTGATATTATAATATTTTGCATTAATTTTGTTATTATCATCCTTTGATTATATAGCGCCAACATACTCTACGGCGATGCACAATCAGGGAACTTTATTCAGACACATCTGTCACTGGACCAGAGGAGCTTACAATCGAAAATCCCAACCAGGGCACACACCAGGGCAGATTTATTCATAAGCCTGGGAAAGGGGGGCTATGCAAGGAGAACATAAAAACTTCATGTATTAAGTATAATCCGCAATGTGCATCTTGGGCGTATAATGAGGTTCTTTTACTTCTGCACAAGCGCACAAAGAACTAGTTTAAGAACATGAGCCACTGTATGTATATCGGGAACATTCTAACTTCTCACCGAAAGTATTTTATTTAAATGGGTTTAGTTCCAGGCTTGTCCCTAGCCACTACCCACTAGATCCCGTCTCCTGATCTATATCTCTGCATAGGCAAACTGAGGGGGGCACTGAATAATTGAGGTGTCTGGACCCTACTCCCGCTTCACACAGCTCTGCTTGAAAAGGGAGAGCTGCGTGCACCTAACAGTAGTGCACGCAGCATTACCCATGTATATTATAGGGATAGGAAGAGCCGGAGAGCAGCCAAGCACTGTCTAATATTATAGCTACACCCCCATGCATGCTGGCCACACCCACTGGTGGCGTGGTGTGGAAACCCCCCTCTACAAATCCTGTGTTTGCCCCTGCTCTGGATGTATGTTATACTCGTGCTTCAAAGGATCATACATCATGCAGAAATCCCGACAGACTGCAATAAAAATATCTACACTCTGTGTGGAAATAAGTGAATATTGTACCACTGAGCTGTGTATCTGTATAAAAGTGGGGCTGACAGCGGATATCAGCAGTTACCAGTCTGTGGCGTTCCTGCCACCTCTGATGCAGCCTTTCTATTCAGATATTCAATAATTGTTGCTTTGCACAGTGAATTTCAAGGAAAAGGGAAAAATAATACCTTCCTAATCCGTGGAAGCGTGTAAGAGCAAATGTTGTCCACAATTACACAGGGTCACGTGTGAGAACTGCTGTCACCTTCAATTAATACAATATGTCGACCTGCATAGGAATATTCCTTTCTTTCCGGAGAAAATGAAGGAGACGGCGAGAGAATAAATTTTTTGTCTGCAAACTAAACTTGTAAAGTGACACTTTATACTCAGACGTGTTGTAAGGAGGATTCAGTGGATTCTTTTTGCAAATGTCTCTATTAGAAATTCTAAGGGTTTTAAAGTAATAAAGTCTCTGTCCGCAGCGTCTTCCTTCCCCAACACTGTATCCGCCAGACTGCTACATATACAACTCACTGCAGTGTAAACCCTGGACCCAGGGGCCTGGCTGGCAACGTTAAGCCTTGGGGGAAGGGGGTACTTGGAACTGGCCCATGAGCAGTGGCCTATGTCTAACAAGGTAGTTTTAGGGCTCATTTATCAAAGGACAAAATGCACTTCTGCTGCAGATGACGAGTGTTATTTTTGGAGAAAAGGCTTTTTGTCACCTTGCCATATACATTGTGTCTGCTATAAGGGACTCCCATAGGACCAATGCTGTAATAATGACCTCATAGGTTCATCATCATCATCATCATCATCATCATCATCATCACCATTTATTTATATAACGCCACTAATTCTGCAGCGCTGTACAGAGAATTCACTCACATCAGTCCCTGCCCTATTGAAGCTTACAGTCTAACATACAGAGAGAGAGACTAGGGTAAATTTTTGATAGCAGCCAATTACCCTAACAGTATGTTTTTGGAGTGTGGGAGGAAACCAGAGCACCTGGAGGAAACCCACGCAAACACGGGGAGAACATACAAACTCCACACAGATAAGGCCATGGTCGGGAATCAATCTCATGACCCCAGCCCTGTGAGGCAGAAGTGCTAACCACTGAGCCACCGTGCTGCCCATAATATTACAGACTGGCCAGATGCCGCTCCAAGGCAAACAATGGGGGTTTGGCCCATGGACCACAGGCCGGCCTGCCCCTTTCCCGATACAGTGCTCACCTGTTCAGAAAGGCTGGGTCCTGGGAGTGCAGAGACAGGAGAGGAGGTGTCCAATGCTTTATTGGTTGGTAAAAACTACACATCCCAGCATGCCCAAGGAGCAGAGAGGCAGAAAGTGACATCAGAGCATACCTCTAGAGAGGAACTTGGCACCAGAGAGAGAGAAGTGCAGGAGTGCTGCCAGGTAGGAAGGAGTGGCGTCCATTGCCAGGACCGCCTCATGACTGGGAGGAGCTTAGAGGGAAGGTGAAGCAGCGCAGTTGAACACAGGAAGCCTGCAGTGAGCACGGACACTCCTGGGACAGTGAGTATGGTAGAGTGAGAAGCTGCAGAGAGAGGCACAACCAGAGAGGGCAATACCATTATAGAGACGCTAAATGTAATGAGGAGGGGTATCAGTTCCCTAGAAAGATCTGACACTCTAACAGAGACTGCTGCTACTGTTACAGGGAGAGCTGCCAGTTTACTAGATAGAGCTGCCAGTTTACTAGATAGAGCTGCCAGAATCACAGATTGAAATACTAGTGGCAAAGTGAGAGCTGCTATTTCCAGAGAGGAATCTGCCAGTGTCAGAGCACAAGCATCCAGAGGTCCAGAGGAAGTCCGGATCCGGTCCAGAGGGAGTATTGATCTGGTCAAGAGGATCCGAGGTAGTCAAGATCCAGCCTAGCTGTCCAGAGAGAATCTGGAATCATTGTAGTTCTTCCAGGGGCCCTCATTCGCTTCTACTTCTACTGTTTGACCCAGTGATGAGAGCCATTGGGGGCCCATCCAGACCTTTGTTCTTTACTTCAAGAGCCCACCAGGTCTCCAGAATTTGTCAGTGTCCACAGCAAGTGTGAGCAACCGGCCTAATACTGTACCGCACCAGGTCCCCCACTCCAGGTCCCCCACTCCAGTGCAGAGCAATAATTTTTTATTCTGTGCTGCCGGTTCCAACCTTGAACTGTAGTCTGATTTTTTGTACCTTTGGGGAAGTAATAGGGATAGAAAGAGAACAGCAAATATTTTCCAGATCACTGTGAGAGTTACTGTGTCCTGTTGGATGATGTAGTTGTGTTTCCCAAACTTATAAAGGAGTCTGTGCTCAGTCGTGCAGTGTAGCCTTCTCCCCAATCCTATTCATATCATTTGATCTTAATTAGGTGTACCAGAAGAATTAGAATATTAATTAATTTGTGCCTCTCAGCTAGTGGCTAACACAATTATTGATCCCTGTGAGAATTGCTCTGTCCTCATTCTGCAATATTTCATAATTATCACTGTTCTGTCATTATTAAAGAATGCAATATTGGGCAGTTATTGATCAATGTTTCAGTTTCCTGTTTTAAGATAAATCACTTTATTTGTTTTATTAATAATAATAATAATAATAATAATAATAATAATAATAATAATTATAATAATAATAATATTAATGAATCATTCCAAAGCAGAAAATGAGTGTGGTAAAAATGCAGACATAAAACATGGCTGTTAAGCGAAGTTATCAACAAAGATATAAGCAAACCAACTCAAAGAGATGCAGACATCTATCTAACCTTGATGAGGGTACTGGGGAGAGTAATAGTCATCCTAAAATGAGCCACACAATATTGGTAGAACGAACTCACTTAAACATCAGTGGTGTAAAATGATTAAAGAGCAACCTCCAGCCTCCCTTAGCAGCAGCACATGAAAATCAGAAGTATATAATACACTCCAGCTGTGTGCCTGTTGATGTTGATACAAACTCAGAGGTACCAACAACAGCAGCATATGGTCAAAAGACATTTATTTACTGGTGTCAACCTTCAACAATAGTGTCAATGATGTTTGAAAAAACAACAACTTACAGCATTTGCAGCCAAACGTGTAAAATTACCCGATTCTGAAGCGGTAATGTTAGGTCCTGACTATGAAGATAGCTATGATTATGTTGCAATGGATGCAGAGCAAGCGGGGCAAATACAGTTTACTAACATTTAAGTAAAGATTTGAAAAATATTGAAAGTGGGGTTGGTAATGCCATTTTCTCACCAGTAATTATCCTCAAGGCTAACATCCTCCCCTACCCCCCCCCCAAACGACAGCGCTTCTCCACCCCACCCCAATACACTATTACTTGATCTGATGATGACAGTATTACTGCTGTTGCTTGGCCTACAAGTGCCACCAGTAATGAGTCATTTAGCCTTACAATTTGTCATTATTTTTCTGGTGGTGGGAGTGATAATTCAGACTCAACTGAGTCTAGTAATAATTATAATAATGATACTGTGATGTTTGATGACATCTTGATTGATAGGAATAGGAAGGATAGGGTGAGATCAGCGGAGGAAACATTATGTTGCAGCTGCAAAGAATGTTCTTAAACAACATCTAATAAACAGTATTCACCCTTCTGGAATTCCTCATATTTTAATTTGTTTCTCCATTGAATAATATTGGCTTCATTCAGAAATTCCTGCCACTGAACAAGAGAAAATACTTTGTAATGTCAATGTCTGCTAAATAAAAGTGTAAAGCTTTTTATTACCTAGATACAATGCGGGGGTGGAAATGATGACAATGGATGAGGCTAGTTTGAAATTTTCGCCCCAGTCATTATCCTCAAGGCTGACAGACATGTGACCCTGTTCTCCCAGCATGCAGTGCTTCTGATGTGCAAAAGCATGTTGTCTGGTTTCCCTTTCATCGATCCTACACTGACCCGAACATGTCTCATACATTTCAGGTTGGGAAGAAATTGCCATTGCATAAGCTGAAATTGAGGCTTGCACCACATGGAATAACATTTTCAATGTGCTTGGTTGTATGACAACAGTAATCCATCAATAATTATGTTATGAGGCATTCTAGGCAGCTGGGTGAGGACTACAAGGCAATAGGAAGTCACTGGGGGCTGATTTTAAGTCTTATGTTCAATGAACGACTGTGCAGTAGCCATCAAGGCCACCCATTGACCAAATAATCAGGTATAACTGGGCTGCTCATGACAAATAAGTCCACAGATCTAAAATTTGCTTCTGAATTGTCACCAAAACTTTGGCCTTCACAGAAATCTCATTTCAATTTTACTTTTGTTTGCATTTGGAACAGCTGGAATTTAAATTGGTTTATTTTTGGTAATTAGTAGTAGGGAATGTTCTGCATCACCTATTTGCCTATAATCAGGGGGGTGTCATGGATGGAGCAGATGGAGTATCTGCTTTTTGGGCACTAGATGTCCTAAAGAGTGCCAAAGACTGTCTCAGTGAAGAGGAGGGATTTCGGAGGCTG
Organism: Mixophyes fleayi; assembly: GCF_038048845.1. Lineage (NCBI taxonomy): Eukaryota > Metazoa > Chordata > Amphibia > Anura > Limnodynastidae > Mixophyes > Mixophyes fleayi. Next base: position 343,183,559 of record NC_134405.1, on the reverse strand, counting down.
ACTCTTACGGATGTTCATCAGGAGAACCTTAAGTCCAACTTACCCACATTGGCTACACCTCCTCAGCATGCTGGCCACACACTCTACACCAACGTTTTAGTACTGGAAGTGAGGGTGCCCTTACATGTGTTTACACCATTGGCCACAGCATTAACCATGATGCATAGAGTAAATGAACTAAACATATTAAAATGTCAAGAACATGGGAATTGGCACACTAATAGAGGGTTTAGTTTGAGAAAGGACTTGATATGTCCCTAGATGATGTAAGAAAGGCAGAAGAGAAAAGCAACTGTGGCATGTGGATATGGAAACTACTCAGAACAAAAGGTTACGGGGAAGTAACAGAAGCTGGCAAAATAAGGAAACGATAATAGAGAAATTTAAAGTAAGTAAGGTATTGTGTAACATCAAACACAACGTTATAATATAATGATGCCCATCACACCACACTCCCAAACTAAACAAAAACCTGCGGTACCATGTGCCAAATTCCAATCTTAATAACAGTGGCACGTTAGAATCTTCAGACCCATTCTAACCTCCAGACAGTCCATCAGTGACAACGGGGTCAGAAGGGAAAAGAAAGGAAAGCAAGACAACAAATTTCAATGGCTCGAGGGGTTGGAATTGTCTATTAGTGTTGTGATATCTGCATTGGGAATTCTAATATTCAATGAGAAGTTTAATTGTACAAAGATTTGGCTGAGCAGAGCGACCTATTCTTACACAATCACACTTAGAGAGGTTATAGGAGTACGGAGGTTGTGTCCGTTTCACTATATAGCCCAGTAAATTTTAGTTAGTTCTTACAGTGAGACCCCAGTTTACACCCCCTAAATAGCTGAAGGCGGACGGATAACAATGGCAGCCCAGGCTTTGTAACCCACCGTGACTGTGTGGAAGGAAGGAGTCAGCTGCACATAATGTGGAGGGATAAATCCGTTATGTCCTTAGTGGAAGAATGTCAGCGATCTGCACACAATCACTCAGACTCGCTATCTGCTTTTTACATGGAAGTCCTGGCGTTAAATTCAGCCCTTTGTTGTGCCGTCATACGTTTCCATACGTTTCACAGTACTGTAACTGATTGTCCGGGGAGTACACAGAACAGTAACTTCCATTGTGTCTTTTCAAACCTCAGTCATCCATTGCAAATCTGGTTATTTGCCCAAAAAGCTAAATTCTGCTGATTGTAAAGTCTTCTATTCTTTCCTTTCCATTTACGTTTTGGATTCTGCGGGTAGAGTTTAAAAAAAAGAAGAGAAAAGTGTTTTGATTGCTGGCTGAAAAATATATTTAACATATATAGGGTCATTTACAAGCAGTGCAAACTGGCTCGTATTGTTTAACACTGTTGTGACTCTTTTTGCTTCTAGTGCAAACTTACAGGAGCAGATTCAGTTCTGTGCAAAGTGCGGCAGAGAAACTCCGCAGACAATTCTAGCCTGAAATCTTTGCTTATTTTCTTGCTCGCACCTCATTGAGTTTGCAAACAACCAGCAGTTGGCATGTGCCCGACAAGGCGAATAAGAAACAGTAATTCAATCGCTCCTAGAAGATGCCAACAAGCAGGTTGAAGATGCCAACATTAGAAATTGTGGGGCCCATTGCAAATGAAACAGGCACGCCCCCCCCTTCTGTTTGATCACCCCTGCCCCCCTCAGTCCGATGTAGCGTGGAGCCATGACAACCGGACCTCCCCTCATGCCCTTTACATGCCATTCAAACCTCTCCACATGCCATCAGGCATTCCTGCATACTTCTTACATGACGCTCATAACTACCCAAATACCCTTAACATGCCCCACAGGCGTCCCCACATGCCGCTCAGACCTTGCCACATGCCCTTTACATGCAGGGGCTTGCTGGGCTGGGAATAGGGGGGCATCTGCCCCCCGGGCTGGTCTCATAGTTGGCTACCTTGGGCTCTCTTAAGGACAGGGAATTATCATTCTGGGCAGAACGTGATTGGATGGGAGCTGGATGGCGTATCACATGACTGATAACCATCCAGTAATGTGCCACCGTCTTACACCAGCCACTGAATGCATGGTGGCTCAGTGGTTAGCACTTCTGCCTCACAGCGCTGGGGTCATGAGTTCAATTCCCGACCATGGCCTTATCTGTGTGTATATGTTCTCCCCGTGTTTGCATGGGTTTCCTCCGGGTGCTCCGGTTTCCTCCCACACTCCAAAAACATACAGGTAGGTTAATTGGCTGCTATAAAAATTGTCTGTCTGTCTGTGTGTGAGTGTGTGTCTATGTTAGGGAATTTAGACTGTAAGCTCCTGTGGGGCAGGGACTGATGTGAATGGGTTCTCTGTACAGCGCTGCGGAATTAGTGGCGCTATATAAATAAATGATGATGATGAAGGGCAAGTACAGCCCCTTTTAAACCATTAAAAATAAAACATTTATTTAATTTGTAATTTTGCACCTTCGCCACCTTTATAGATCCTGAGGATAAGCAAAATCTTGTTGAACATTTTTTTTGCACAGAGATTGGCACATAATTAAGCACATTATATCAATGGAACTTGCCTTTATCCAGAGGAATCGTTTGCATCTCCTAAAAAGTCTCTATTGTGTTGTGGAATCCGGGAGCTATGATCTAAAGGAGGCTGCACGACAACATGGAAGAAGAAGCGGTAAAATGATGTCCCTAAGTGCAGAGTGGGTTAGAAAGTGGAGACAAATATATATATTTAGTGTGCAATGTTTTAACCAAAGATCTTCAAACCAATAGTTGTACCTCTCACATCATTTAAATGAGATAACGTCATGTTAAACCGGTGATAAGATGAATGTTGCCCTCCGTTATACAATCTTACAAATTTCGCCATATGGAAAACAGAGGTATATAAAGAACTCGCAGAGTGTAACAATGATTGTTTCAGGTACAAGAATAAGTATAAATATCCTGTTCTCCATTAATCAGAATTGTAACTTAAAATTTTAGTGCCTGTGGCAAAAAAAATGCTGCCCCGACCCCTCAATTGTAACCAAATGAACCATAAACTGCGCCCCCCTCGAGCATTGCACCCTGGGCATCGCCCCTATCACCCAGATCTAGTTACGATCCTGCATTTAATAGTTGAAAAATCACGTAGTGGCGATTCTCCTGTACATTGTTAGATCTTCTTAAATAAATCTCTCAAAAGGGGAATCAGGGAAGAAGAAAACATTTATTTTGTTCTCTGTACTACATCGCTTGGTAACAAATAATGTCCATCGCCTTCTCCTGGTCTTGAGAAAGACAAAAATATTGTGAGATTTGCTAATAAAGTGGGTACATCTTTCCCCTGTGGACACGTTACTCGTTCGGTTTGCTCAGTTTACAGAGGAAACATTTCAAAACTGTGGGTAATATTAGAATATTTCATATGTTTCTTAGATGTCCCGAAACAGACAGGAAAATCTGACTCCCAGCGTTGCAATTTATAAGAGTTATATTGCTCCATTCAAATAATTAATCATGTAAACGTTATTATAGGAATTATTACAAAATTGGGTCATGAGTTCAATTCCCGACCATGGCCTTATCTGTGTGGAGTTTGTATGTTCTCCCCGTGTTTGCGTGGGTTTTCTCCGGGTGCTCCGGTTTCCTCCCACACTCCAAAAACATACTGGTAGGTTAATTAGCTGCTATCAAAATGAACCCTAACCTCTCTCTCTGTCTCTCTCTCTGTCTGTGTGTGTGTGTGTGTGTTAGGGAATTTAGACTGTAAGCTCCAATGAGTTCTCTGTACAGCGCTGCAGATTCAGTGGCGCTATATAAATGATGTTGATGATAATTCTCTTTATTTTATAGTTCACACTAGAATGCTGTATGTATTGTATAGTGGACACTAGAATGTTCCCTATGTTTTATATCAATCACTAGAATGCACTTTGCATTGTATAGTAATCACTATAATGTCCTCTGTATTGTATACTAGAAGATTCTCTTTATTGCCTATAAATCATTAGAATGCTTTCTGCATTGCACATCTTTCACTAGAATACTCTCTGTATTGTATAGCGGTCACGAGAATGCTCTATGTAGTATATATCAGTGACTAGAATGCTAATTGTATTTCATACTGGGAAGTACAATGCTCTATGCAATGTATATTATTACAATCTTTCTGAATACTCTATGTATTTTATATCAGTCTGTAAAATGCTCTCTATATTGTATATTGGTCACCAATGCCTTTTATGTTGCATATCAGTCACTAGAATGCTGAATGCATGATATATTTGTCACCAGGATGCTTTATGTATTGTATATCAATAACTAGAATGCTGTCTTTAATGTATAGTGGACACTAGAATGTTCCTGCATTGTATAGTGGACACTAGAATGTTCCTGTATTGAATAGTGGACACTAGACTGTTCCTGCATTGTATAGTGGACACTAGAATGTTCCTGTATTGTATAGTGGACACTAGAATGTTCCTGTATTGTATAGTGGACACTAGAATGTTCCTGTATTGTATAGTGGACACTAGACTGTTCCTGTATTGTATAGTGGACACTAGAATGTTCCTGTATTGTATAGTGGACACTAGAATGTTCCTGTATTGTATAGTGGACACTAGAATGCTCTTTAATAATAAACCACAAACAGAAAAATCCGTGACACTTCAATATACAAAGTTTCTAAATCCTTATATGATACAGGTCAGCTCTTTAAAAGAGGGTAGTGCCTCCCTCAATATAATACCAAACCAAATTAAACAAAAGGAGCACCAAGTAACATACAAATAAAAATGATTAGCAAATAAATGATATATGAGAGAAAAAACACACACGCACAATAGGCTCCTAGCTATAAAAAACTAATACAACTTTATTTGAATGCATCTACAAAAACAGTAATAATATTTCATAAAAAATATAGGTATGAGGACTAGAATTGCATTTTTGGTGAATATTAATAATAAATCAATCGCTGATTGAACAACATGCACTCTACAGCAAGAACACTAAAGCCTCACATTACAGGAAACTCCTAAATACATCCAGCAAAGGTAAACTGCTCGAAAGGAGATCCAAAAACCAGAGGATATATGAACCAAAAGGGTTAATGTTATTGGTACTTTGTAACTCACAGCTGGATAAATCTCATGTCCATATTATTCTCAATGGAAGAGGAAGCAAGTGACCAGCTCACCTCACTCCCCATAGATATCATCCTGTGAGCAGAATGCTCTTTGTATTAAATATCAGTCACTAAATTGCTATTTATATTTATATTTGTCACTAGAATGCTCTTTCGGTTGTATATCAGTGTATCAGCCACTAGAATGCTCTTTATATTTTATAGTGGCCATTAAAATGCTCTCTGTATTGTATATCAGGCACTAGAATGCTCTCAGTGTTGTATATAAGTCAGTAGAATGCTCTCAGTATTGTATATTGGTCATTAGATTGCTCTCAATATTTTATATCAGTCACTAGAATGTTCCCAATATTGTACATGGGTCAGTAGAATGCCCTGTGTACAAGTAACTAGAATGCTCTCAGTATTGTATACCAGTCACTAGAATGTTCTTTATATTCCTAAGTGACATGAAATAGGTTTGGGAAAGATCAATCTATGAATCTGATAGTTTACAGACCCTTATATTGTAAACAGACTTACAAAAAATAATAATAAAGAGTACAACATATTTATAGCAAGTGCACTTTTGGAAGGTCCCCGACCACCCTGGTCGCTGACTTGAACCAATGTAAAATTTGACCCGTTAGAAGCAACGTATAAAACAGCAACTGATTGACAGACAGTGCAGCATTTCCCAGAATAAACACATAAGACCTGAGTCATTAAGGAGAACAAAGCATAAAACGGGAGTAACTTTGCACCTGGACAAAACCATGTTGCACTGGAGGGGGAGGTAAATTTAAAATGTGGGGACAGATTTATAGTTGGGGTAGGACATGTCCTAGAATCAATTTATATTTCAATGTAAAAATAAAGCTGTCAAGTATTTGTGTGCTACATGAAAGTACAGCCAGTATTTAACAAACTAGTTTGCACCCCTTGCAGTGTAACATGGATTGTCCCGTAGAGAAGATTTACTCCTTGTTACTCCTTGTTTTACCTTACTTCCCGTAATGACTCAGGCCTATAAATATGAAGTGGTCATTTTATTAAGAGCACAAACCTAATAGTTGTCGCTCCATTTGCCCTCAGAACAATCTGAATTATTCGGGGAATAGTTCATGTCTACTTGGATGTGTCTAATAGTTAACAAAGTAGCTGGTGACGATGCTCTACTCCAATATCATCTCATGGATCCTGGAATGGATGGAAGTCTGGTGACTGGGACAGTGATCTAATCTGAATTTACTGTTGTGTCCAAGGAACCACTCTACAACCTATTTCGCTAATGTACAGATACTTCAAAATGGGTTGACTTTTCCACTGAATGTTGTATATCTCTTATTGGTTGGGAGATTGATCTACTTATATTTCCATTTTCCTGGGGTTCATTATAGATGGAATTACAAGGATCATTGATTGTTAAATAACTTCACTTTCCAATAATAATAGTTTGGTGGGGTTTCCCCGGCCCCTGAATTCAGCAATGCTCAAACATAGCTGTAACCTCCGGTCGAGGTTCGATTGTCAAACTGGAATTCGAAAATTCATTGGAACTTCTCGAACCTTAGAACTGATTAAAGAAATTGAATAAGTGATATAGGTTTGAAGATGTTTGATCCGGTTGAACCGCTTTCGAACATGTTTGAGAGCCCATTTTATTTGTTAGCAAAACTTTGGAAATTCCATTGGCAAAAAACGGCAGCGGAATTCGTCTTAATTTGATGTCTCTCCCACAAGTTCCTACGTCTACATGTTCCACAATGTCTTTGTCAATTTTCTGCTTCCTTAAAATGACCAGGATTATTCCATTTGGATCTTATTTTTCTTACCACACCCAGAAAAAAAAATAATCCAGCAATGGGAACATTTAAAGAACATTTTTTGGTTTTAAACAATTCCTGTTTGGCAAACAACTCGGTGGGTACACCGGCCAATCCATATGCAACGCCTAATTAATGTACTATAATGACAAATATAAAATACAATGTTTTGTGTAGAAAGTGGAAAGTTTGCTCTTGAGAAGCTGTGAGTCACAGAAATCTCCAGGTGTATAATGTCTTTTCCAGAAAGCCCAAAATTTCACCAAGATGGAACAATATCCTTTTGTACTTTGTCTTAGCAAGTATCACCTCCTTTAATTAAAATCCCACTGATGGGGGAGGGGGGGGAGCCGTGAAGGGACAAGACAAATATTATATATCACTTAAAATAACCATTTCTCCCAGGAACATGCAAATATCTGTGTATGTCAATAGCATGTTTCCCATGATACATAGAGTTGTGTACACCGCGCAAAAGATGAGCCGCGAGGTTTTATCGTGAGTGTTGCTACCTGTAACAAAGGGGGTCAGTCACAAAATGTACAAGTGGCACAACACACTGATATAGGGACAATTGCCCCTATTTTTACAGGTCTGCATCCCCTCAGTTATGTTTTATATAACGGCCAACATCAAGACGACACTGGGACTTTTTTGAAATACAATATTTGTTGTCTTTGTGCTATTTTCTACCTAGATAAACCTAGGGACATAGATGATATTTTGAATAAAAGCACCGATTTGCTACCATCCCAATAAGTTGTTCATTTTCACACATAAAGGTGCCCTAGAAACACAGGAATGCTTACAAAGAAAGGCAGCATAGTGACACAGTGGTTAGCATTGCTGACTCACAGCTCTGGGGTCATGAGATCAGGTTCGAGCAGGGCCCTTATCTGTGTGGAGTTTGTATGTTCTCCCTGTATTCGCTCCAGGTTTCCTCCTACACTCCAAAAACATACTGGTGAATTAATTGATGTCTGACAAAGATTAACCCTAGTGACTCTGCGGTAGTGAATATAGATTGTAAGCTCCCCTGTACATAAATATAGATGCACATTTTCTACCTATTGATGTTCGTTTAGCTATCTTGCGCTGCAAAACCAAATCTCGCTTTTGTGGATCCTCGCTGCTGCTCTTATTTATATATATATATATATATATATATATATATATATATATATATATATATATATAATTCAGGGTAGTGGGAGGTCAGAGAGGATGATGACTCTGCAGATGACGGGTACGTCCCCCCTCTATCGTCCTGACACAGGATCATACAGCCAGCTCTGACTCTGTGATTGGGGTACAGACATTTCTGCAGGAAGATAAGAGGAACATTGTATTTATCTCCTGCTTTGGGCGATCTGCCAGGGATGGCATCAATAATAAAACATTTCATATATATATATTCTGTACATATAACGCTGCCAAGACAAACACGGTGACTGGTGGCTGTACGAGAAGTGAGCGGTATCTGTGTGTAATATTCTCCAAGATGTGTGTTCTCCCGGCTCAGCTATAAATAGAGAGGACACAGTGTGCGGTCTGCGCTCCCTCTATCTATCTATCTATCTATCTATCTATCTATCTATCTATCTATCTATCTAACTCATATCTATCTATCTATCTATCTCATATCTATTGATCTATCTATCTTTCTATCTATCTATCTCATATCTATCTATCTATCTATCTATCTATCTATCTATCTATCTCATATCTATCTATCTATCTATCTATCTATCTATCTATCTATCTATCTCATATCTATTGATCTATCTATCTATCTATCTATCTATCTATCTCATATCTATCTATCTATCTATCTATCTATCTATCTATCTCATATCTATCTATCTATCTCATATCTATTGATCTATCTATATTTCTATCTATCTATCTCATATCTATCTATCTATCTATCTATCTATCTATCTATCTATCTATCTATCTATCTCATATCTATCTATCTATCTATCTATCTATCTATCTATCTCATATCTATTGATCTATCTATCTATCTATCTATCTATCTATCTATCTATCTATCTATCTATCTCATATCTATCTATCTATCTATCTATCTATCTATCTATCTATCTATCTCACATCTATTGATCTATCTATCTATCTATCTATCTATCTATCTATCTATCTATCTATCTATCACATATCTATCTATCCATCCATCTATTTATCTCATATCTATCTATCTATCTGTCTATCTATGTATCTATTTATCTATCTTATATCGATCTATCTATCTATCTATCTATCTATCTATCTATTTATCTGCATATCTCATATCTATCTATCTATCTATTTATCTATCTATCTATTTATCTCATAACTATCTATCTGTCAATTTATCTATCTATCTATCTATCTATCTATCTATCTATCTCATATCTATCCGTCTATCTATCTATCTATCTATCTATCTATCTATCTATCTATCTATCTATCTATCTCATATCTTTCTATCTATCTATCTATCTCCTATCTATCTGTCTATCTAACTCATATCTATCTATCTATCTATCTATCTATCTATCTATCTATCTATCTATCTCATATCTATCTATCTACCTACGGTATCTATCTATCTATCTATCTATCTATCTATCTATCTATCTATCTATTTATCTGCATATCTCATATCTATCTATCTATCTATTTATCTATCTATTTATCTAATATCTATCTATCTGTCAATCTATCTATCTATCTATCTATCTATCTATCTATCTCATATCTATCTATCTATCTATCTATCTATCTATCTATCTATCTATTTATCTGCATATCTCATATCTATCTATCTATCTATCTATCTATTTATCTATCTATCTCATAACTATCTATCTGTCAATTTATCTATCTATCTATCTATCTATCTATCTATCTATCTATCTATCTATCTATCTCATATCTATCTATCTATCACATATCTATCTATCTATCTATCTATCTATCTATCTCATATCTATCCATCTACCTATCTATCTATCTATCTATCTATCTATCTATCTATTTATCTATCTCATATCTTTCTATCTATCTATCTATCTCCTATCTATCTGTCTATCTAACTCATATCTATCTATCTATCTATCTATCTCATATCTATCTATCTACCTACGGTATCTATCTATCTATCTATCTATCTATCTATCTATCTATCTATCTATCTATCTCATATCTATCTATCTATCTATCTATCTATTTATCTGCATATCTCATATCTATCTATCTATCTATCTATCTATTTATCTATCTATCTCATAACTATCTATCTGTCAATTTATCTATCTATCTATCTATCTATCTATCTATCTATCTATCTATCTATCTATCTCATATCTATCTATCTATCACATATCTATCTATCTATCTATCTATCTATCTATCTCATATCTATCCATCTACCTATCTATCTATCTATCTATCTATCTATCTATCTATCTATTTATCTATCTCATATCTTTCTATCTATCTATCTATCTCCTATCTATCTGTCTATCTAACTCATATCTATCTATCTATCTATCTATCTCATATCTATCTATCTACCTACGGTATCTATCTATCTATCTATCTATCTATCTATCTATCTATCTATCTATCTATCTATCTATTTATCTATGTATTTATCTAATATCTATCTATCTGTCAATTTATCTATCTATCTATCTATCTCATATCTATCTATCTATCTATCTATCTATCTCATATCTATCTATCTATCTATCTATCTATCTCATATCTATCTATCTATCTATCTATCTATCTATCTATCTATCTCATATCTATCTATCTATCTATCTATCTATCTATCTATATATCTATCTATGTATTCAATGAATAAGGCTTCTATATATGTTGTAGATATTGGGCCAGATTAACTAAAAATGAAAAGTTTTTTTTTTTGAAAAAGGGGCTGATTTATAATAAAATGCTTAACAGTTGATGACATAACGTCAAACCTTAACCTTAAACCTTACGTGATATAATAAAAGAGACCACACCGACTATTTTATGACAAATTAAACTCTTTTATTTGAATGACTGCTCTTATGGTGGCGGGAGAACACTGTACACCCTTGCCCATCTGTAAGCGCCTTCAGCATTTGTATGTCACCCTGGCACCCCACAACCCGCACCCCTCTGGGCTAAACATAATTCTCCGCAAGCCAGGCTGGTCAAGCTGTATTTGCGTCGAACCTAAGCCGACTCTTTGACGGGAAATGGGTTCCAAAAGCCTGTTACTATCAATGTGCACTTCTTCCACCTTGTTTATCTTGTACAGTGTTCCCCTGTCACATCAAAGCTGCACCAACGCGTGAAACTAAGGCCCGTACAAATACCACGGCCCGTGCTCCAGGTCGGCCCAACCTACCTCCAGGGCTTACCCAGAACCTGTACCAATAACCAAGGCCAGTGCTCCAGGTTGGCCCAACCTAATCATTAAATTCCTAAATAGTTGTTTCACAATCCAATATGGGGCTTTTGGATACGGAGAGATTCCTGCTGCACTGTATACATCCATGGGGTCTCTCCAGTTTAGGAGAGAGTAGGCATTAGTTGCTAATAAACTTAGTTGTTAGTTGTCTGACTATCACCCAAATTACGCAGATGTTATTGAGATTAACAGACCATCAATGTTCCGTGTTATAGAGATACCTTGTACAAGTCAGTGGCCAGCGGACGTAAGGTGGAGTCCCTAGTCGTTTATTTCTAATCACTGTGTGGCTATCATCCTCCGTTCCCAGCAGCATAAATCAGCGGAATGATTGAAACATGGAGATCCTGTCTTGTGCTAATAGACCGACGCGTTTCGCCCTTTGATAAGCACTTGAACTGGAAGCTTGTTCTAAATGTATTATTGTGAGCTATATGTTGTTATGTAATAAATTATTTTTATTCCAAACGTTACCAGGCGCGGATCTAGAAAACAACTGTACCCGGGGCGATTTAGGGGGGGGGGGGCGATTTAGGCCCCTCCCCTTTCTAACAATTTAGGCTGTCGACGGCTGCACAGTATGTGCAGGTCCGTCACACTGTCCCTGCCTGTCACGGCTGGATGGACCTGCACATACTGTGCAGCCGTCGGCAGCAAGTGTCTGCTAGGGGGGGCGATCGCCCCGATCGCCCCCCCCTGGATCCGCCACTGAACGTTACTGAATTCCGTCATCATTACATTGGCTTGTTACATATTTTTTATTTATATTTAATTTTATTTTGTATTAAGTCAGTTTATACAGCGCTGGCTCTTGTGTGTGTTATATTTTTGTGCAGTTCCTATCATAACACATAATACATTAAATTGAAAGCTATCCACTGACCACATCTCTCAGTTTTATATATAATAAGCAAATATTATGCAATCAATACTACATTTAATTCGGGCCTTCTTTACGCCTGACGAGTGTTGAGCAATGCCTGTGATCCGAGCCTCTCTGATAACCACCTCTCAGTCCCATCTCCAGAACTTCTCCCGTGCTGCTTTCTCTTATGGAGCTCCGGCCTGACCAGACTCTCCCTCAACTTTCAATATTTCAAGTGCTCTCTCAAAACCCTCCCATCTCAAAAGACTATCCTACCCCCGCCTTATTCTACCCCCTCTGCATGTTCTACCCGCTCCAGTACTACGTCCACTGCGAGTGTCACTAGCTCCTACTGCCCTTATTGCCCTCTCCCTCTAGATTGTAAGCTCTTATGACCAGGGCCCTCTCTTCCCGCAAGTCCGCACCTCCATCATCAACCGTCGTGTTCTTTTTATGTGCGAGATTAGTTCTCTGTATGATCTGTAAGTCTGACTGTCCGACATTGCAGTCTTACAAATAAACAATAATCGTGGTGATGATGATGATGATGATGATGACGACGATGATGATGACAATGATGATGATGATGATGATGACGATGATGATGATGATTGGAAACCCATTTTGTCTTCCTCACACATCCTGGGATCCAGCAGAGTGTAGAGGTCTCACAATAATTTAAGAAGTTTTGATATATAGCAGATCGTGTATTTAGTCCACAATTCACAATGTTTGTTGCGCTGATGTCCGCCTCGTCTCTATGAGATGGTTAAACACATCATGAGGAACACAAATGGTTTTAGGTTTGGCTGATTGAAGTGTATTTATAAACCAGTTTCTTTCTTTGTAATTATTTCTCATTGTGTTCTTATTTTTGTGCTATACATCAGTGCGATGATTTTGTTTTCTTCCTCCCCCCCACTTACAGTTGTGACCTCTGACAGTCACAGCTGCACAGAACGTATTGCGCCAACGCTCCCGGACACAATCGTATCTGATTGAATTTGCTGACTACGAGACTTCTGTGCGAGGATTTCTCCGCTGTAGGAGTCTGAAACATGGAACAGAGGTTACAAAGAAATTGCTGCTAAGGACAAAGACTGCAAATGAGTGCCACAAGGAGACAACTAAAATACATTTAAAATATTATGTTATGTGAGGCGGAGATTTTGCTGATACTTAGAAGTGCGACAATTTTAAGTTGACATAAACTTTGTGAATAGTAGGTAAAGAATATAAATAAAAACAGAATAATTAATAGTTACATAAAAGTCTCAAATTTTAAGTTGAACCTTAATCCTTAGTTTACAGACTAAACTGTAGTTCTTAGGCTAGAGGCTAAACTGAGAGCTCTGATGTTAGAGGGCAGGTCGTGAGTCTGAAGGTGGTCCCCAAACTAGAGAAAGTAGAAATCAGGCTGAGACAAGTTCTGTAAATCCATGTTTCTTATGCTCAAGACAAGATTGTGACTTTGTGAAGTCAAAGTTGATATTTGTAGAGGACAGGAAGTAAGACAGAAGAAAAGAGGCAAGATAGCAAAGGCCAACTTAAAATGCAATGTAGAGGCCATTCTGTAATTCTTCAATGTAGAGGCCGTGATGTAGTTCTTCAAGTTGGAGGCCATGGTTCAGTTATTCAAGGAGGAGGCCATGGTTCAGTTCTTCAAGGTGGAGGCCATGGTTCAGTTCTTCAAGGTGGAGGCCATGGTTCAGTTCTTCAAGGTGGAGGCCATGATATAGTTCTTCAAGGTGGAGGCCATGGTTCAGTTCTTTAGGATCGAGTCCACGATGTAGTTCTTCAAGTTGGAGGCCATGGTTCAGTTCTTCAAGGTGGAGACCATGATGTAGTTCTTCAAGTTGGAGGCCATGGTTCAGTTCTTCAATATGGAGGCCATGGTTTAGTTCTTCAAGGTGGAGGCCATGACATAGTTCTTCAAGGTGGAGGCCATGGTTCAGTTCTTCAGGATCGAGTCCACGATGTAGTTCTTCAAGTTGGAGGCCATGGTTCAGTTCTTCAAGGTGGAGACCATGATGTAGTTCTTCAAGCTGGAGGCCATGGTTCAGTTCTTCAATATGGAGGCCATGGTTTAGTTCTTCAAGGTGGAGGCCATGATATAGTTCTTCAAGGTGGAGGCCATGATGTAGTTCTTCAAGGTGGAGGCCATGGTTCAGTTCTTCAAGGTGGAGGCCATGATATAGTTCTTCAAGGTGGAGGCCATGATGTAGTTCTTCAAGATGGAGGCCATGGTTCAGTTCTTCAAGGTGGAGGCCATGGTTCAGTTCTTCAAGGTGAAGGTCATCATGTAGTTCTTCGAGGTGGAGGCCATCATGTAGTTCTTCAAGGTGAAGGTCATCATGTAGTTCTTAGGGATGGAGGCCATGATGTAGTTCTGAAAGTGGAGGATGTATTGTGATTCTGAATGTGGCAGACACCCTGTTATGTTCTTACGACAGAGGCTGAATGTAACTCTAGAGAGTTAGTAATTCTGTGGATGACCTGTAGAAGAGGACAGTACATATTTGGAATAGACAAATTGAGAACGTTGTATGAGTCTCTTTCCAGAGAATCTGGGAACTAAGTTAAATTTACATGGCATAACCACACACTGGTCATACGTGAATCTCAGGACTTCCGGTCTGTAGGATTCAGGAGATTACAGATCATTCTAGACTGTGATTCTGAGTCCAAATCGTGGTCACTGTGAATGTAAGACCAAAGGTCATAGTCCCTTAATATATAACTTGTTGTGGCTACTCTAGAATTTATAGAGACCATGTTCTGAGTCTGACTTCTGATTGTGAAGCTGGAATTTCATTGTGACAATGACAAATTTAATTTCACAGGGAAAGTGTCTAAACCTGAAACACAATAAATGGGGCAGCACGGTGGCTAAGTGGTTAACACTTCTGCCTCACAGCACTGGGGTCATAAGTTCAATTCCCGACAATGGCCTTATCTGTGTTGAGTTTGTATGTTCTCCCCGTGTTTGCGTGGGTTTCCTGCCGGTGCTCCGGTTTCCTCCCACACTCCAAAAACATATTGGTAGGTTAATTGCCTGCTATTAAATTGACCCTAGTCTCTCTGTCTGTGTGTGTATGTTAGGGAATTTAGACTGTAAGCTCCAATGGGGCAGGGACTGATGTGAATGAGTTCTCTGTACAGCGCTGCGGAATTAGCGGCGCTATATAAATGATGATAATGATGTCTCTAAACAAATGACACCACACCTGGCCTTTTCAGTTTATGATTTTGTGAAACGATCGCGGCATCTCTGCTCCATTCACACAATCTGGTAAGGAGTTTTGTCAGCGCTATAATAGTCAAGTAATTCTCACTTTCTTCTGCAAACAATGCTGAATGCCAACACACGGATTCTGAGAGCTAATTTATGTAAATATATGATTGTGTCTTATGCTCAGCAAGATTGCAAAGTGTATATATCTTACTTCTAATGCCACACTGTCACTGCCAGGGGACGTCCCGTCTCCATCATTGTTTATGTGTAGGGCACCACAAAACTCTGCAAATCAGACAATATACAGCTGCAGATATGAACAAAACAGGGGGTAGAGAGGGCGATGACCCCAAGAGCTTACAATCTAGAAGATACAGGCAATGCTGACATAATAGCAAGCAGTGGACATGAGACTGGAGTGGGTAGAACATGCAGAGGGGGTAGTATCAGGTGGGAATAGGATAAGTGAAGAGTTTTTTTTTTTGCTATGGAGGAAATCTTTATAATATTTCCATGGAGCCTGACCTGGTGCTGGATGCTTTAGAGACCATTGAATCCAGGTACCCCCCCCTTTTAATGGGAGTTTTAGAGGTGCACCTACTGCTGTTTGCCCACACAGAATTCATTATCGCAGAGCTGTGTTGCTCTCTTATACCATTATATCCCACTTTGTGGCAAAGTTTGACGGCTTCTCACATCCTCGCTGCTCTACTGACCGTTATTCCTTGTGAGGGTTCATGTGGCTCAAACAAAAAACAAACCTTGTTCTTCAACATTTTTTGTACTTCAGAAGAGACAGAAAGGTCCGTTCATTACTTGGACTATGTGTATACTGTACTATACAATATGTGTCTGATATAGACAAGATGTGTGGCTCCCAGGGCAAGAGAGTTCAGGGGCCTTCGTGTAGAAGGAAGTGGTGGCAAAACTTTCACACTCGAAATATATGAGAATATATTAGCTGGAAAACTGATTTTGTTTTTGTAAAGCAGATTGTGTTTGTGAGTCACACAGTCGTCTTTGCAGAGCTTCACCAAAAGAAATATCATAGTAATCTACATAGTAATTGAACCCCCCCCCAACTCCACCTCCACCGTATGAAATATTAGTTAGTAAACTTTTATCCCTACTGGTCAGGGATTAGTTGAACCCCCTCTGGCAGCTATTACAGTTATTACAGCTATTACTAATAAGTATCCAAGGAGGTGCTCCATGAATTTATCCCCTTTCCAGTAGGTTCCTGGGTATTTTGTTCAACCTTGATCCAATAGCATGTGGGGAATGCAGGAAACTGGCTCGGTGCTTCTCCCTCGTCAGTCCATGGGCCTGGACTGGTCGTAGTCTTGGACCAAGGCCCCACTGTGCTGGGATAACAGGAACAAAGGACCTTAGAAAAGGAGTAAACTCCCACCCCAACAGCAAACACACAGGTCACACCTCCAGACGATATGTTGCCCCCGGAACCTAGGTATGAGCCTAGTCTATGATACATACTGAGCTGTATACAATAGTGACTTAAAAACATATATTTCCTATAAATAGGTAGTTAGAAACATAGGTACAGCTCCTTGCATGCAGGTATTTTGCCTTTGCTTATATTTAAAGTGACATACAGGTAAACATATTTGTATATGGATTCTATATGTTGGGCTCCCATCATTTTATAAAGGGAAAATTAGGGAACCCATGTAACCGAAATGTACTCAGGCCCTAACGTCCTCCTTCTTCCTATAATTCTGGGCCTACCTTGTGTAAGTCTTCATAACCATTACGCTGACTATCAGGTGATTATCAACAATGGGGCAATTGCTACGTCACCGACTGCCCAAAGAACCCTTTGTCTGTAGAGTCTATGACACCAGAGGGTCTATCAGGAAACAGACTTGGATGTACATTGAGAAAAATCAGCTGATAAACATTTGGTCCATCCAGGAGCGCCAAGAAGGGACGGGGGGTGCAGGGCCCAGGTATGTCTAGGGGTACTGCCCTAGTTGTGTAGTGGGAGGAGTCACAACCCTGGTGGCTATGGAAGGGGCCCCGAGAAGTTGTAGTACTGGAGCCTGAAATTCCTCTTGGCAACCCTAGGTCATCAACTATTTGATTTCTGTAATAGGGAGAAAGGGAGAGACTGGATGAGGGTAAATGAAGGAAAGTGGTCATACAAGATATGTTTCTTCTCTCCAGCCTTCCTTCCACTGTAGAGCATCATCATCATCATCATCATCATCATCATTACCAGAGCTGTACAGAGAACTCACTCACATCAGTCCCTTCCCCATAGGAGCTTACAGTCTAAATTCCCTAACACACACACACACACAGACACACAGATTAGGGTCAATTTGTTAGCAGCCAATTAACCTACCAGTATGTTTTTGGAGTGTGGGAGGAAACAAGAGCACCCGGAGGAAACCCATGCAAACACGGGGAGAACATACAAACTCCACACAGATAAGGCCACGGTTGGGAATTGAACTCATGCTTTGTATAACTGCTGTAAGGCAGAAGTGCTAACCACTGAGACACCGTGCTGCCCAACCGAATGGGGTTTATCTTCCCTCCCAGCAGTCCCTGCAGTCCCTGCGGTCTGGGATTTGCAGGTCAGTAGATCAGTAGATCCTGGTACAATACAGATACACTGAACAACCCGGGATTACATTCTGTGTGGATCAAACATTACCCCACAGTCTACATTCTTATAGTTTTATAGGTGAAGCTGCTGCGGCTATCTTTGTCGCTTTTCTCTCCCAACTTGTCTCATTGTCTGCGGTGTAAAACAATAGGTGTCGACATTATGAGTAATTAGCTAATAGTGTTACCTAAAGTCAGTCTACATAAGTGAACTAAGCACAATGCATCTGTTTGAGACGAACATTAAACTCACACACACAGATTCCAAATGTATCAAGCGGAGAGAAAAACACAAACTCAATATGTAAGAGATGTTTTTATGTAACCAAAATTTGTATTCTGCTGTCATTTCAATCAACGTCTAAATTGAAACAAAAGACACGAAACAAATAAAACAGAGAGATCCGCACGTGACACCGAACCTCCCGGCCAGATAACAATTCACATGAGAGATCTGTGAGTATTGGATGTCTCAGGCATCTCCCTTCTGTGCCCCCAAATCCTGTTTACAGGGTGGAATTAAGCTCAGCGCCGGCCGTCCCTGAACACTGTGTACGATTGTAGACAGCGCTAGAAATGTCAATCAATATGTTTTGTTGTTGACAGCGAACGGTAATATCCCTTCAACTGCTCTGCAGACTAAGGAACCACACGGAAGAAAGTATTTTATATCCATCCTGCAGTTAATGTTCTATTGGAGCAGAACCTTGAGTTACTAGGAATCCATTATTTGTAATGCACTTCGGTAAATTACATGTTTCTTGAAGTTTTATTGTTTTTGATGATTCAGATCTCTACATTTCCCCTTCTGCTTAATTGAAACTGGATTTGGTCTTATTTTAGCAGAATATTCTATAAAAAGATTTATTTATCAGAGTCCATAAATATGTGTAACCACCGCCTGTTTACCGGAGTCACAGGGCCGGGGTGCAGGGGACAGCCGATGGGGAGCGTGGGCTGAGTTTTTAAGAAACTATTGTAATAGGAGGAAGAAGAAGTTTGGTGGTCCACCCCCCGTGGTCTCAATATGCGGGAGAGAGAGAAGTGGAGCAGGAAGGAGTGGAGCCAGGACACCAGTGTGGGACACATCAGAACTGAACACTAACAGCCACCATCCGCCTGCTGGGAAGACCGAGGACCTAAGCCTAGGTGTGTCTGTCCTTTACTGTGCATGACAAGGGTTTCCCTAATAGACCCTGGTAGTGAAACCATGTACTACACCAAGCACATTGTGTGTGATAGATGCCTCATATTACTGCTGTATGCTGCTGGGGGACCCTGCTCCTTCCATTATATAACTCTCAGTCTGTGGCTTCCTGCTGCCTCCATTCCCCTCCTCACATCATGTCACTGCCCCTGTCACATGCAGCCCTGTCCTCACTAACACATCACTCATCTCCTGATATACTCTGTGCTGCTGGGTCCCTGCTCCACCCACTATATAACTCTCAGTCTGTGACTTCCTGCTGCCTCCATTCCCCTTTTCACATCATGTCACTGCCCCTGTCACATGCAGCTCTGTCCTCACTAACACATCACTCATATCCTGATATACTCTGTGCTGCTGGGGGACCCTGCTCCTTCCACTATATAACTCTCAGTCTGTGGCTCCCTGCTGCCTCCATTCCCTCCTCACATCATGTCACTGCCCCTGTCACATGCAGCCCTGTCCTCACTAACACATCACTCATCTCCTCATATACTCTGTGCTGCTGGGGACCCTGCTCCTTCCAATATATAACTCTCAGTCTGTGGCTTCCTGCTGCCTCCATTCCCCTCCTCACATCATGTAACTGCCCCTGTCACATGCAGCCCTGTCCTCACTAACACATCACTCATCTCCTGATATACTCTGTGCTGCTGGTGATTCTGCTCCTTCCACTATATAACTCTCAGTCTGTGGCTTCCTGCTGCCTCCATTCCCCTCCTCACATCATGTCACTGCCCCTGTCACATGCAGCCCTGTCCTCACTAACACATCACTTGTCTCCTAAAATACTCTGTGCTGCGGTGAGACCCTAGTGTTATCTTTCAAGAAGGTGCAGGGAGACAAGCATGGGCTCACAGGGGTTCCTGGTTTGGGTAAATCTGACCCTGAGCAGGGAGAGAAGGATAATTAATAAGGCAGCATATACCATGGAGGAGCTCATGGATGATTGATCTCTGAATGACACTTTCAGCCACACCGATGTCACCGGTGGAATCTAGGACCTGTGTTATAAGACTGGTGGATTCCTCGCATGGATTGAGTTCATGATTTTAAAATACTTGAAAGCTTTTCATTAGTTGGAATTAGGATTTAATTTCAGTTTAACCACATAAATAATTCATTCAGATGTTCGCCAAGCTGTTGCTAAAGTGGATTTTGTATCCGGAGACGTAAGAGATAGAAGCTGTTTTCAGAGTAAATTGTTTTCGTGGGTTTGGCTCTACCCCAGTGTCGAGGATTTGTGGTCAGACGAGAGCCGATTCCTTATTCTGTAACAATATATATCACTATAAACACGATATACATGTCAGTTTTCTATGGTGCCAGACTTGTTACCATCGTCTCTCCAGAGAAATCAGAGATCTGGGTACATCTTCCCGACATGCAGATGGAGCAGACTTTATTGTACTTTCAGTGCTGCCCCCTGATACAAGACACAGAATGTCCCAGCCAAGAACTATTCCTTTCCATTGATAAAGGATAATAATAACCCAATGTAACTGGTACCAGTGGGTTAAGACAGTCAGTTTAATGTTGCAATAAAGCCTGCTCTATCTTTAAACTAAACCAGCTCCTCTTTATGGTAACATTAGTACAGCTCATCAAAGATTGGTTCCCAAGGCCTCTATGTCACCAATGTTCCCCTCCTTTGGACAAGGATAACAACATTGGGGGAGGGGAGGATAATAGCATTACAGAATGGTGGATGAGAAGGTTAATGCCAACGGAGGAGGGGAGGTGAGAAGGATAATCACATTTGGTTGGGGGATTTGATGGGGATAATGACAGTTGGATGGGGGAGATTGATAATGACATACGTAGAGAGGAAGGATAACAACATTATGGAATGGTGGATGAGAAGGATAATGAAAACGGAGGAGGGGAGGTGAGAAGGATAATCACATTGGGTTGGGGGAGTTGATGGGGATAATGACAGTTGGATGGGGGAGATTGATAATGACATACATAGAGAGGAAGGATAATAACATTATGGAATGGTGGATGAGAAGGATAATGACAACGGAGGAGGGGAGGTGAGAAGGATATTGACAGTTGAGTGAGATGAGTCAGATAATTATGTTATGGGAGGGAAATGAATAGAAATATGGCAACATGTGAGGTCATATAAGAATGAGAAAAGAAGGATAACAACATTGGGTTGGGCGAGTTGAGGGGGATAGAGACAGTTGGATGGGGGAGATTGATAATGACATTATGGAATGGTGGATGAGAAGGATAATGAGATTGGGGTGGGGAGAAGGATAATGAGATTGGGGTGGGGAGAAGGATAATAAGACTGGGGTTGGGGATAAGGATAATGAGATTGGGGTGGGGGAGAAGGATAATGAGATTGGGGTGGGGGTGAAGGATAATGAGATTGGGGTGGGGGAGAAGGATAATGAGATTGGGGTGGGGGAGAAGGATAATAAGACTGGGGTTGGGGATAAGGATAATGAGATTGGGGTGGGGGAGAAGGATAATAAGACTGGGGTTGGGGAGAAGGATAATGAGATTGGGGTGGGGGAGAAGGATAATGAGATTGGGGTGGCGGAGAAGGATAATGAGATTGGGGTGGCGGAGAAGGATAATGAGATTGGGGTGGGGGAGAAGGATAATGAGATTGGGGTGGGGTAGAAGGATAATGAGATTGGGGTGGATGAGAAGGATAATTAGATTGGGGTGGGGGAGAAGGATAATGAGATGGGGGTGGGGGAGAAGTATAATGAGATTGGGGTGGGGGAGAAGTATAAGGAGATTGGGGTGGGGGAGAAGGATAATGAGATTAGGGTGGAGGAGAAGGATAATGAGATTGGGGTGGGGGAGAAGGATAATGCGATTGGAGTGGGGGAGAAGGATAATGAGATTGGGGTGGGGGATAAGAATAATGAGATTGGAGTGGGGGAGAAGGATAATGAGATTGGGGTGGGGATAAGGATAATGAGATTGGGGTGGGGGATAAGGATAATGAGATTGGGGTGGATGAGAAGGATAATTAGATTGGGGTGGATGAGAAGGATAATGAGATTGGGGTGGGAGGAAGGATAATGAGATTGGGGTGGGGGAGAAGGATAATGAGATTGGGGTGGGGGAGAAGGATAATGAGATTGGGGTGGATGAGAAGGATAATTAGATTGGGGTGGGGGAGAAGGATAATGAGATTGGGGTGGGGGAGAAGTATAATGAGATTGGGGTGGGGGAGAAGTATAATGAGATTGGGGTGGGGGAGAAGGATAATGAGATTAGGGTGGAGGAGAAGGATAATGAGATTGGGGTGGGGGAGAAGGATAATGCGATTGGAGTGGGGGAGAAGGATAATGAGATTGGGGTGGGGGATAAGGATAATGAGATTGGAGTGGGGGAGAAGGATAATGAGATTGGGGTGGGGGATAAGGATAATGAGATTGGGGTTGGGGATAAGAATAATGAGATTGGGGTGGGGGAGAAGGATAATGAGATTGGGGTGGGGGAGAAGGATAATGAGATTGGGGTGGAAGAGAAGGATAATGAGATTGGGGTGGGGGATAAGGATAATGAGATTGGGGTGGGGGAGAAGGATAATGAGATTGGGGTGGATGAGAAGGATAATGAGATTGTGGTGGGGAGAAGGATAATGAGATTGGGGTGGGGGGAAGGATAATGAGATTGGGGTGGGGGAGAAGGATAATGAGATTGGGGTAAGGGAGAAGGATAATGAGATTGGAGTGGGTGAGAAGGATAATGAGATTGAGGTAGGGGAGAAGGATAATGAGATTGGGGTGGGGGAGAAGGATAATGAGATTGGGGTGGGGGAGAAGGATAATGAGATTGGGGTGGGGGAGAAGGATAATGAGATTGGGGTGGGGAGAAAGATAATGAGATTGGAGTGGGGGAGAAGGATAATGAGATTGGGGTGGGGGAGAAGGATAATGAGATTGGGGTGGGGGAGATTAATAATGAGATTGGGGTGGGGGAGAAGGATAATGAGATTAGGGTGAGGAGAAGGATAATGAGATTGGGGTGGGGGAGAAGGATAATGAGATTGGGGTGGGGGAGAAGGATAATGAGATTGGGGTGGGGAGAAGGATAATGAGATTGGAGTGGGGGAGAAGGATAATGAGATTGGGGTGGGGGAAAAGGATAATGAGATTGGGGTGGGGGGAAGGATAATGAGATTGGGGTGGGGAGAAGGATAATGAGATTGGGGTGGGGGAGATTAATAATGAGATTGGGGTGGGGGAGAAGGATAATAAGATTGGGGTGGGGGTGAAGGATAATGAGATTGGGGTGGGGGGAAGGATAATGAGATTGGGGTTGGGGAGAAGGATAATGAGATTAGGGTGGGGAGAAGGATAATGAGATTATAGTGGGGGAGAAGGATAATGAGATTGGGGTGGGGAGAAGGATAATGAGATTGGGGTGGGGGAGAAGGATAATGAGATTGGGGTGGGAGAGAAGGATAATGAGATTAGGGTGGGGAGAAGGATAATGAGATTATAGTGGGGGAGAAGGATAATGAGATTGGGGTGGGGAGAAGGATAATGAGATTGGGGTGGGGGAGAAGGATAATGAGATTAGGGTGGGGGAGAAGGATAATGAGATTGGAGTGGGGGAGAAGGATAATGAGATTGGGGTGGGGGAGAAGGATAATGAGATTAAGGTGGGGAGAAGGATAATGAGATTATAGTGGGGGAGAAGGATAATGAGATTGCTGTGGGGGAGAAGGATAATGAGATTGGGGTAAGGGAGAAGGATAATGAGATTGGGTTGGGGGAGAAGGATAATGAGATTGGGGTGGGGGAGAAGGATAATGAGATTGGGGTGGGGAGAAGGATAATGAGATTGGAGTGGGGGAGAAGGATAATGAGATTGGAGTGGGGGAGAAGGATAATGAGATTAAGGTGGGGAGAAGGATAATGAGATTATAGTGGGGGAGAAGGATAATGAGATTGCTGTGGGGGAGAAGGATAATGAGATTGGGGTAAGGGAGAAGGATAATGAGATTGGGTTGGGGGAGAAGGATAATGAGATTGGGGTGGGGGAGAAGGATAATGAGATTGGGGTGGGGAGAAGGATAATGAGATTGGAGTGGGGGAGAAGGATAATGAGATTGGAGTGGGGGAGAAGGATAATGAGATTGGGGTGGGGGAGAAGGATAATGAGATTGGGGTGGGGGAGAAGGATAATGAGATTTCGGTGGGGGAGAAGCATAATGAGATTTCGGTGGGGGAGAAGGATAATGAGATTGGGGTGGGGGAGAAGGATAATGAGATTGGGGTGGGGGTAAAGGATAATGAGATTGGGGTGGGGGAGAAGTATAATGAGATTGACTTTAGGTGAAAAGAGGATAATGACATTTATTTGGGAGAGGTGGGAAATAATGAGATGAGGTGAGAAGAGAAGCATTATGACATTGGAGTGAGGGTTAAGGATAATGATTTTGGTGGATTGGAGAGGAGAAGGATAATGATTTTGGGTGAGGTGAAGCCATTTGGGTAAGGTACGGGGATATTGACATTTGAGTGAGATAGGAAGGATATTAGTGTTGGACGAGGTGAAGATTATAACATTCGATTGGGTTTGGGGATAATGACAATGGTTTTAGGTGATATGAGGGGGGGTGAAGTAGCATTGATGCCCGGTGGTTTAGTTTCATTCCCCATAAGGGTTATATCTGGTGTACGCTCTCCAGGCGTTTTCCTTAATTTCCAGTTTGCTAGAACAATGATATTCTCGTTGTTTGACCATGTTGGCATTAGTCTATGTCTGTTATTGTGCAACTGTAGTAGGAAACTAGATTGCAAGCTCATCTGCTAAAGAGACTGATATTTCTGTATAGACCTCTCTGATTGTACAATGCCACGGAATATGTTGACGCTACATAAAAAGGATAATAAAAATAACGCCACTAGTGAAGGACAGACAAGATTTAAATGACTGAGAAGAGCAGAGAGGATCGGAGCCACTTACAGGACACGACACTTGGGATTGTAGAGGACGAGCGTCCTACGTAAATACTCTTTGCGGGGCCACGAACGATTTGGTGTGATATTTATATGGCAGCGGGTAAAACATTTCTTGGTTTACCTTCTTGTTTTTATCCACACCGAGGCTCAGGCTCCATCATTATTAGTTAAATGGCTGTCTTGTTAGTGTTTGTAGCAGACATTCTTCTTGGTATAAGTCATCTCCGTCTCTCAGCGCAGTCAGCTTGCTGTAAACCCTGTCACAATATGACACACGATTCACCAACGTTTCTCTTACAATAACAAAGTAAATAATGACTTTCATTGCTGTAGCTGTTCACTTGAAGGGGATGGTTATATTTTTAACAATATATTACTCCCAAGGGCAATTCTTACCTTGTTATCTTTAAAAATTGTACATAAAAAACTATATTATTCTTGTGAATAAAAATGATTTTTGCAGGTAGTAATGTATATATTACTGGGCTGAGCTTGTACAAATTACCTGTCGGAATTAACAGCGTTTCCTGATGTGACGGGTAATAGAAGTGTAACTACATGTTGGAGAACCATCTGAAACAATTATAATTAATTTGCAATGGACAAGGGTGGAAAACCCCTCAGGCTTTAAAAGGCAATGATTCCTTAACAAAGCAACTGTTGGTTTAATTCATTGTTACAATACCATTAAACATGTACTTTTTATCCCCATGTCCCCCTACAGGGTCTGCCCTAGCACACATTATGACTGTGTATTCATTATGTGTGTTTTCATTCCCATAGCATCTCTGTGCTCAGCCCAATACTGAATATTAGCTTTAAGATTGGTAATATATGAGATGGGGTCATATTATCTACAAGTTAACCCGTGCATGATACTCATGCATTCTAGTCAAATCAAGCTACTTAGGGTGTTAAAAAGGTTCTTGTCATCTACACACACACACCGCTAGGCTTTTATATATTAGATAATGCTAAAAATTTAGTAGGTCAGTGTAGTATATAACTCCGCCCAGCAGGTGGCGCTGCAGCTTGAGCACTCTGTCACCTGCTGGGCATTTTTTCCACACACACACACACACACACACACACACACACACTAACACACACCGCTAGGCTTTTATATATTAGATTAAACTGTAGGGGCCTGATTCATTAAAGATCTTAACTTGAGAAACTTCTTATTTCAGTCTCCTGGAAAAAACCATGTTATAATGCAAGGGGTGCAAATTAGTATTCTGTTTTGCACATAAGTTAAATACTGACTGTTTTTTCATGTAACACACAAATATCAACTTTAAATTTCAGTGTACAAATAAGCTATCGAGTATTTGTGTGCTACATGAAAAAACAGTCAGTATTTAACTTATGTGCAAAACAGAATACTAATTTGCACCCCTTGCATTGTAACATGGTTTTGTCCAGGAAACTGAAATAAGAAGTTTCTCAAGTTAAGATCCTTAATGAATCAGGCGCCAGGTGAGGTATTCATGCTATTCCTAGGGCTTCCTATTGTTTACTTATACCAACAGAGTAAGTCTATGTGTATTCTAGGTCTGCAGAAACAATACATCAATAATTATATTATCAGGTAGATCAGACTATTGTTTAACAGAAGCTATCTAAACATCAGGGGGTAAATGTATTAACCTCCAGATTCTTGAACTCCCACGAGTTCGGCATCTTCAGCGCTTAAATTTAAAGCAGTGTTGCCTTGTAAAGGGAAGTTTCCCTTTACAAGGCAGCGCCGCTTTAAATTTAAGCGCTGAAGATGCCGAACTCGCGGGAGTTCAAGAATCCGGAGGTTAATACATTTACCCCCAGGAGATCTGGCTAGGGGTAGCGTCCTCTCCTCTGTTAAAATCTAGTCAGGCAAGTGTTCTGTTCAATGGAGTGAATAGTCACCATTGCATTATGTTGTAACCATTTATATAGATTGTGTATATTCGGCCCTGCTATTTACATTGTTAGTTAACCACACGTTACAGGATAAAAATTAGAAACTGTAATATTGTGCTTTTAGCTACATCTGTAGGCAAACGAGATAATGTTTAGTAGTGTATTCACAAGCCAGACATGGAGGCTTTCTGTGTCTGATTTAGGCACCTTAATTAGGAAACGTGTATTGTATTCCTATACCTGAATATCCTAAGACACAGCAGACAGCCCAACACACCCCTACAGTCTGAGGCTATTCTGTAGGTATAAGAAAGAGCAGTGTCAGGGGGGTGATGGAGGAAAGATCAGGCTGGAGTAGGAGGTAATGGTTCCTCCCAGCTGACGGGAGGACAGAGATCGGGATAAGGACTACGAGGACCCTTGTTTCTCTTCCTTTGGATAAGTTACCCCAGGTCTTGTGAATCTGTGTGCTCGCCGTAAGCGAGGTGACAGAGCAGCCGGACCACTGCCCTGCTGGCAGTCACTTTGGCTTCGTACTCCCAGGAAAGCCTAAGCCTATAGTTAGATTTCCCAAGGTGGCCATAATAGGACAGATATCGTATTGTATGTACTACTCTCGTGTCCATTGTACATACCTGTAATTGTTACTCCTGTACATATTTTGGTTTTGTGACTGTTGTTGTGTTCCATTAATAAAAGCTGCCATTGGTTAAGTTGGATATCTGCCTGGGTGTAAGTATTTACCAACGTACAGGGGACCTCGGTAGGCTGTTCAGCCTTGGTAGACCCCGTTCCCTCACATTCATTATTCATGATAAAGAGTATATATACAGTATATATATAGTGTAAGAAGGTAGAGCCTGGGAAGGGAGGTCTTTCTCTCTGAAGACATTGTCCTATACGCTATAAGATGGGGTTACCTATGTTAGAGGTCCCAATCAGAAGCGGCAACATTGTGTGACTGACAGACATCATCATCATTGCAGATGGTTCTCCGACCCTGCAGCGCACACAGAGATACCTGCCCTAACTTACTAGCCTGTGTTCCAATTCTAAATTAACCCCATTGAGTTCTTCAATCCAGTTGCCCACTAATCGGATGTGCTCGAAGATTGTCTCCGAAAACTGCTTTAAAAAACTGAGACAATTGTATAGTACCTAAGAGAATTTAGTTTGGCGCAAGGGGTGGGGAACCCGGGAAGATCCACTGAAATAATTCCATTATCTAAGTACTTACGTTGTATAACTCTGCTACATTTTAATACTAGGGGTATTAATAGAGTAACTGTGTTAGAGAATGTAAAGGTTTTCATATAAGAAGATGGTTGTATAGCAGAGATTAATGTTAGGAGTATCTGTTAGAGAATATATTTCCAGAGACAATAAAATACTAGGTGACAGGGTGGTCTTACTCTGCCCCCGGTCTTACTGCTACCTGTGGTTTTTACCAATTCGCCTTGGAGTTATTTCTCCGGTCAGTGACCCTCCGTTACTGCCCACTCCCACTGGTGTCACTCACCGACTGTGATTTCCACTAGACACTGCCACCACCTGGCTCCTTCACTGGCACCTAGACCCACTTACTTCTGAATGTTGTGTGCAGCTGCTGCAGCTCCTCTTTGCTGGTGACTGTGGCTGGCTCCACCTGACCATTTACTTAGGGTCAGGACTGCTCTGTAGCAGGCAGAGCATTGATTCGTGGAGCTGGATTAAACCCAGGACAGTCGAGGAACGGATTAGAGTGTTAGCTCTTAACTCTATGTCCTTATTACGCACAGGTTGCCAACGGGTAATCCAGCCCCTGCCCCTATAACCAATCCAGGCTGATTAACATATAAGTTCTGTAAATAAAATATTTAAGTTGTTTTTTCTTTTAAGTGTCAAATATTTTAATTTGCTCTTTGAATAATTGACATGTGTATATATATTTTGAATTATTTGTGCTTAGATGGAGTAAGATATTTCATTGAAATGGTTGGAAAATCATTTATTTCCGCCCCCTGCTAGGTTGTGTCAGCTTCCATTTTATTTGCGCAGCTACATCGCCCTGTGACACGGCCCAGGGATCCCATGTACAATCTCCGCCCATAACACATCATTGAAATATCTGGTCTCTTAAAACCAATGTTTGTTTTTTTGCAGTTTAGCCCGTAGTCTGGGTCGCCATTGCATTTATCTGAAAGTGCTGACCCATCTGCTTATGTCCGTCCCCTCACCCCGAAAAACGATTGCTCAGTCCGCAGTGGAAGTTTGCGCTCCTCTTTTTTTGGCACAGACGGGTTGGCGTGGTGCCCTTGAGCTCTCCTGCTGCACTTACCACGCTTAATGTGTTCCGCCTAACAGGGGCGCACGCAGGATTGTCAGGGGGGGTTTCCCCCCCCCTGACCCAAAAAACCCCCCAAAAAACCGAGAGAGAGATGCTGCGCATGCGCCCGTGCATGCGCAGAAGCTCCGTTTCGGCAGCGCTGTCCTATACAGCAGCTGCGGCGCTGTCAAAGAAGCGTCCGCGGCGGTGCTGTATACAATACAGCACCGCCGCGAACGCTTCTTTGACAGGGCCGAGGCTGCTGTATAGAACAGTGCCGCTATGGTGGCCACTTAGTTAGCGCAGGGGGGGGGGGTTTCTGGAGACTCAGAAACACTCCCTGCGTGCGCCACTGCCTACCCTGGCACAGTCCTCCCATAGTCACACCGGCACATACAGGGCTCTTGCAGTAATGGTGGTCTAGAAATGGTCCCAAATAAGTTGGTTTCTTTCTAGAAACTGAGCGTAAAGTTGTCACCTCTCTGCCTGTTATTAGCGCCTGATTCCAGCTGCTTCCAGAGATTGGCGACTGAATGTTCCCACGACACCTCAGTATATAACATACGCTCTTTGTCAAGTAAAAATACAATATCTTTGTTTTCTATTTACTAAGCAGTAAATCTCATACAAAGTGCAGGAAAGATTTACCTGGATTTATATTCATAGTTGTAGAACGTATCACCTCTCAATATAGAAGAGCACCGCAGAAAATCACAGGTTTACTTTTGTAGATAACCCTCCAGGAATTTCTTTTTTCACAGACGATTTGCTGCGTATTTACTGTTATACCATCATCTCCGGGATGTTGTCCTCCTCGTCTCTCGTGTAGCGCAGAACAATTCCTGTCTGATCCCGCTCTATGTGATGTCTTATACCGTGAGAGACACATTGGGCAGATTGATTAAGGTGCGCAGAACGAACGTATTGTGCGTTTGTTATAAAAACACGTAATTCGGGCATCCGCACGTCTGTATTCAGCTACAAGCGGATCGGAAGAAACGTTTCTTGTTTAATATTGGTCTAGGTCCGCTCTGCTCTGACAGACACATCACACTGCAGGATACGTCCATTATATATGGGGAATATAAAGTCACTAAAGAAACGCACAGAAATAAAAGGAAGTGTTTAATGATTGTCACCAGTTAATAATATATGGGCCTGATTCATTAAGGAAAGTAAGGCAAAAAAAATTAGTACGTTTTCTTCTGGACAAAACCATGTTAAAATGAAAGGGGTGCAAATGAGTTTATTATTTTGCACATAAGATAAATACTGTCTGTTTTTTCATCTAGCACACAAATACCTGATAGTTTTATTTCTACACTGAAATTTAAAGTTGATCTAGGACATGCCCTACCCCGACTATAAATCTGTCCACACATTTTAAATTTACCTCCCTACTCCCTCCAATGCAACATGGTTTTGCCCAGGTGCAAAGTTACTCATTATTTTTGACATACTTTCCTTAATGAATCAGACGCGTAGTCATTATTGACAAAACATTCAATTTTTTTACATTTTTTTCTTTGAAATACATTTATTAGGATGTTATTAATGTCTCCTGTACATAAAATACATTGTTACAGCTGCTGCTGATGGCAGACACATGTTCTAGCTGTATACACAGCCGTCATCACTAGTAATCAGCACTTACACCTGACCTGTAGCTGGTACAAGTGATACGACAGAACATCGTGTACCTGAGAGATGCCCAAAACTTGAATCAGACTCTGCTGCGTGCGCTAAGCCTGGCGCCTCCTTACTGTACACTGACTACGGGCATACGCCCTGACTGTACACTGACTACGGACATACGCCCTGACTGTACACTGACTACGGGGATACACCTCTTCCCTCCTCGATCCCTCCCTGAAATCGTCAGGGTCCTTAGTACTTGAAGATGAATTGTATATCATCATCATCATCATCATCATCATTTATTTATATAGCGCCACTAATTCCGCAGCGCTGTACAGAGAACTCATTCACATCAGTCCCTGCCCCATTGGAGCTTACAGTCTAAATTCCCTACCATAGACACACACTCACACACACAGACAGAGAGGGAGAGACTAGGGTCAATTTTTTTTTTTTTTTATTGCAGCCAATTAACCTACCAGCATGTTTTTGGAGTGTGGGAGGAAACCGGAGCACCTGGAGGAAACCCACGCAAACACAGGGAGAACATACAAACTCCACACAGATAAGGCCATGGTCGGGAATCGAACTCATGACCCCAGTGCTGTGAGGCAGACGTGCTAACCACTGAGCCACTGTGATCTATAGATTACAGTGAATATTTTAACTTGAATCTCATTGTTTCAGCATAAATCTCCCCTTCAGCCTAAAATGGCGAACAGGTAATGGAGAAATAGATTAGCGCCGCCTTGTGCGAAATTATCGCGTGTATGCAACTGAATAGGATCTCTCGCCCACAGTCTACACGTTATAATGAGCTTTGTATGCAAAAAAAACTGTTTCCCTCCCTCGCTAAGGGTGAAAAATAGAAACATTTTTGCTCTTCCTCATACAAGGCTGTTTCTCACTCACAAACGACTAATTGATAAGCCCGTCTCGCCTGTCCACGCCGCTGGAACCAAGACTTGGCGGAAGCTCCTTTTACGGTAACAATGGACAGATTCCATCAGTTTCTACGTCTGCAAATCTCTGCTGTGATTTACTCAGAGTGTGTCTGTAGCTCTTATCTGAGTGTATGGGGGAAGCGGATTCCTTTGTTACAAATATTACATCATAATCATATATCACAGTCTACAAATAGTTTTCAACATTGTAACTGACACTAAATACGTTACACATTCATTTCTGGGACCAGTGGACCAGCCATCTCCACCGTAGCTCCCAATCGTCCTGATATCGATGGGACATTCCTGATTTGAGGACTCTGTCCCACCATCCCAATCAGCTTTGTGCTGATCGGTGGGAGAATTGGGGGAGCTCCTGTTACTGCTGCTCAGGGGGGCGCTGGTGCGCACGGCAATGAAGGGGCTCGGAGTGGATTAGACATAAAGGGGCAGCCTAGCGCTTCAATATTCACGTCGCCAACATCGTCGTCAGCTGTCAGCTTTCGGGACGCCGACTCGGAACAATCACAAGGGATCTCAGGGAATCTTCAGCCCACAGGAGAGCCCACACTAATGGTTACTTTATATAATGCCTAAAGCAAGAAGAGAGAGAGAAAGAAACAGTTTTATAGCTGATTTTCTGAGGAATCGAATGCATGCACATGTACCATACAATTAGGCTTTTACTCACACTGTAGTATTAATGTTAGATTTCTCAGAGCTGCATGACAGGTGCTCTTTAAATACTGTAATTCAATATTGATTACCAAAATCACTTTCTTTTTACACATATTGCATTGAATGTGTTATTTGAAAAACATTTGAACGTGTTACAGAGAATAAATCATACAATGTATTGGGAATGTTAATGATCGATTGACTAATGTAAATTAGTAATCATTTAGGCCTCAGCTTTGGTAACTGTTATTTGTACAGAGCTATCACCCCACAGCCGTCCTCTCTCTCGGAGCCGCCTGTTTACGGTCTGGACGAGCTAGTATTGATGTCATACCTCGCAGTCCATTCATTTAGCAGAGAGATGGGTGGAACGGACCACTCGGTATGATCATAATGTGAGAGCTGAGTGCTGCCGCTAAGTGAAAAGCTTCTATTTAGAGGGCACTACGGGGTCTCATCAATCAGATCTCACTTTACCCAGCTCAAATCCGTCTCTTCTGCCGGCAGCAGCATTAAGGGAGAACATCGGTACCAATGTTTTTGTGTCCAGCAGATAAAGCTGGCGGGGTCCTTAACCCTTTCATGACAGCTCCGACTGATGCTGTCACTTGGGGCAGACAATGGGATTGTGAGTATTTATCTCACTTCCTCCCAGACTGTCAGTCTGTCTGTACAGTGACGTAATTACCGGCCTTCGTCATCATGAGATCACTTCTCTGCGCTGTCAACGTGTATACATATGGCGTCCAATGGCCATGTCCCCTCCCAATATACATGTACTTATCACTAAGCACCTAGATATTCTGTATTACTACACACGGGTGTTACTTCACCAATATTTCCTGTTGTTCTCTATATTTCAGCCATCTATAACATTGTTACTGAGCAATACCAGCTGGGCGGGAATTATGGAACTCGGGGGGATAATGTGGATACATAATATCGACACGTTGGCTCTTAGGGTTGTCGGTAAAGATACATTGTTGATGTATAAACTAAGATGTCTCTGTACATTTGTGTTTTCCCATCTGTCCTTTGAGCTGTATGTGTCTTAACATAAGCGCAGCATTAAATCTACATAGTTTGAATTCGTCCCGATTGACGGACCATGAAAGGGCATTTGGGGCGAATCGGGATGGAGTTTGGGTGAATCGGGGTAGGACTTGTTTTGTCCCAATTTAACATGTATCAATGTTGGCTGTTTGAATCTAGAGTTTAGATTTGTCTGGGGCAAAGAAGCAATAATCAGAATAAACATCAACTCTAAAACGTGCATCTGATGGACATAAAGAATTACATCTCGTATCTAACGTATTTCAAAATAAAAATAAGACTAATGTCAGTGAGGTCTGCAGGTCCTCTCTGTAAGACGCTTCAGCGTTAATGCCCCAGATCCATCTCTCCAGGCGTGCAAGATATGTGTACTTTAAACATGGCCGCAAGTTGTGCGCCAATTTGGCATCAGTCCATCCTACCGCTTAGAGAAACCAGTAACATTGACCAGTAACCTAGTATGTTTTGGTTATTTGGTTTATATAAAATGTACCATGCAAAATGTAATTTGTAACCCCATTTAATAGAAATATTAGGTTCCCCGCGGCCCCTCGGTTCAGGAGATTCTAAATCCCACTGTTACCTGCAGCCTGGAAAATGTTCCTTTATATAAAGAGAGTGAGGTTGTCAGACAGACGATGAGGTTGTCAGACAGACGGTGATTGGACAGAACAACGGCTCTACGAGGTGGTAGTTTGAAGTCTTGCGCAGAGAACGCTCAGTTACATTTGAGGGAGGACACTAAGCTCTGTTGTGTCAATTCTGGGGAACACACAGATAAATAAAGGGTGACTGAGTGATGTAACGTACCTAGAGATCGTCGCAGCTGTCCTATGTATCATGTATGTCAGCTGTCTGCTGTTTTCTATAGGCATCCATGATTCCTCAGTCTTAATCATTCTATTTAAGCATCTAGGATCCACCCCCCTCATAAACAGACATGAAGAGAAACTCAAATACAATGTATTGCTAAAGTATTCAAACCCTCGAACATATCTCCCATTTTACTAAACACCAAAACCATCACTGATGTTTCTCAGAAGAAAGCTGAATATGCTGCATGTAATCCCCGCACTGTAATATCCTGCAGAGCCTCCTTTTGCAGCAGTAACAGCGATACGCACGTCTTTGAGGTAAGTTTTCCCCGGATTTGCATAGTGCTCAGGAGAGTTTCAGGCCCACGGATTAGCTGGACAACGATGCATTGTCTGGGTGATTGTAGGACATTCACTTTTTTTTTATCCTTGAGCCCTCCTAATGTAAGTTTGGCCTTGTGATTGGGTTTGTTGCTCTGCCCATGAAAACATCCCCCAAAAGTTGCCTTTAAAGCCATTGCCATTTTAAATCTCCCCTGCAGAGTCGCCGAATATCAGCGACTTGCAAAATCCACACTTTAATGCATTAACCCCTTGGACTTTGTGGATCCTCCACATCGATCGTGTCCTCTCCGTGGCTTCTCTCACAAGTCTCCTGGTTTGTGCAGAGCTTTGACGGCCTTGTCTAGGCAGCATCGTGGAGATTTGATGTCATTTCCGCTTCCTGATCATTGAACCAACATTGGGCCACGTAAATGTTATTTTGTAGCCTTTTCAAACATGATGCATTTATATTACTGAATCTCCAATTTCTTTTGGATACTCTGATCTTCAGTTTCACAACCTTTTTATACAGAAAATGCTGCAGCTATTTAGCGATTCACTGGCGGAGGCCAATTGTAAGATAACTGTGTCCTCATTTGGAAATTGTTTTCCACCAGTGTAAACTTAAAAGAGATTCCACAATGCACAATTAATGGATCCATTTATTATGTGAGCAGCAGATTTCATTTACTTCTTAAGAAGTTCTCGCAACATAAAAACTAATTTTGAGTGTTTGCAATAAAAATATTACTGAAAACAAGAATGTCGGATTTGTAAATTGATTAAAATGAGAGAAACTGGTCAAGTGTCTGAATACTTTTCGAAGGAGCTGTGTAGACACACATACATGTACTTAAGGATTAGGATGTATTAGTAAATAAGGGGAACGATGCTATGTCGTTATAATAAGGATTTTCGACGAAGATGAGGAATACACAGATCAAATAATTATTTCCCGTCAGATACCCAGATCTTTGTGTCACAGAGGAGGAGAAGTGATAGTGCCACTTTATTCTACAAGCCCTGGATGCCATTACAATATAAGACCCCAACAAGAAGGGGGCAAAACACCATCATTCAATGCTCCCCTCACTGTCACATTTATATACGAGTGGGCACAGTTAGACACCCTCCCAATCATATCTAATAAACAGTTAAGGGTTTGGGCTGTGCGGAGCACACAGGCTGTTTCCTTACACAGCGAGCCTTTGTCCGTAGACGTCTAATCTTCCCTGCTATCTCCAATAACTGCAAGGAGGGAAGTCTACTGCACGAGGGCCTAACAAAAGGCGTCTTTCTTCCTCGCTCCGGCCTGTATATATATTTATCCTTCTTCCCCCTCACCCGCTTCCTCCCCAGTTAGAGACTTGTCTGGAATGAATCACTAAACAAAGACGTTCGGACTTCCTAACAAGACCTGTTACCCATCGCAGCCAAATCTGACCCCGGTTTCATCAGCTCAGCCGCTGGTAGCGTCAACGCGGAGACCGTAACCAGATCATGTGAGCTAAGACCGGCTAATTCATCCAATAAACATTTACTCAACTCTAAAGTGTGAGCTAAATCGTAATGGATATCGCCCTGCAATAATTTATTAAATAAACGTACAGTCGTCAACCGAGAGCAGACCGGCCTATCCTTAATTAGAGGCAGGAAGCCGCCCCGTTATACTGAGCGCTGATACTCGCGTTAGATGGATTTGCCGTCGTCTTACAATCGTCTGTAACGTCTCACAGAACAATAAGGAAACATGACAAATAAAAGTTTGACAGTGTGTGAAGATATGTGGATGGCGACATGTCTACTGTCAGCGGGACACGAAACAAAACACGACTGAGACAGCAGATTGTTTTTGGTAATTTATGATGTTGCGTCGAGTTTGTCTTCCGCTTGGTGTTGGTGCAGTAGACAAACATATGTTCTTTGTGTTATATATAACACACACATCACATAAGGTGCTGCCACAATACATTCAAATATGTTCCTTTGTTATCGGGAGGAATCGTAAGATTTCAGGGTGATCCTTCCCTCGTAGGTTCATTCATAGACGTGTCTGATGAATATCCAAAATAATAATGACAATTGCATTTATGTTAAACAAAGGAGTCATCCTAAAATTGAACATTAAAATGTATCAAATTCTGTGTATCACTAAATAAATGTATCCAGGTTGTTCCCTGTCTTTGTCCTTTAAATATCTACTTAGAAGGGCGGAGCGTCGCTGTTTTCCATCATTTGGGGCAGGGAAATAAAGTCTCAGTATTGCTTGCAGTCTCCCAATTAACAGACATGTAGTTTGCCAGTTTTGCAGTAACACAACTGACACGCTAAGCTTTGCTATTAATATTTTTATCCTACATCACCTCTTAGCCATTGAGCTGTGTGAAATGTCTGTATGCTCGTAGTCCTCAATCTGCCACGTCTGGGCCTGCGCTGAGTTCACTAGAAGAATAAAGCAGTTTGTATTCTTGTTAAAATAATAATAATAATCAGTTGATCACTATTTCAGGCGTTATTGTATAACAGGTGAGTTGTTATAACAAACCATAAGTAACAAAGCCGTGTCTACGGGCTGTCTGGCATTCTTGTAACGGCAGTGTGAATTATAACATACATTTATTTTTACTACAAGCTGCGTTTCCCATAACTTACACAGCAGGGGAGTGGGATGGGAATGGGAGGGGGGGTGCTGTTTGTTGTTTGTTATGGGGATTGAGGAAGTACTCCAACACTCTTTGGGCCCAATGCTGAGTTGGACAGTATACTGCACTTGCACGCATGCAGACGTCAGAGCATCTCACACTTACGCCTCCTTGCGACTGGAGAGGCGTAACGAGGGAAGGACGGGGGCGGTCTGATGCAGGCCGAGTACACTGAGAGCGTGAAACGCCGATCGAGATGCCTCCGACAGAGCATATTGGCTGAAATACGCTACTTTTAGTACACGCAATGGAGGCCCATTTGCAGAGGACGCAGGAGGAGGGGCCACATGGCCACGCCCCCTAAAATAATTTTGATATGAGGTCTAGCGATGTAGTGCTCCGCCCAAGGTTATATTATTCTATATCTACATCTTATTATCTTATTATAAAGTTGTATAAATGTTATATAATAAATGTGATTGCCAATCACTGCGGAATTAGTGGCGCTATATAAATAAATGGTAATAATAATGATAAATATTACTGACCAGCTCCTTGTGTAATATATAATAGGTTTTAGCATATTTATGTCACTTTCTCCATTGTGTATATGTATATTTGTATGATTAAATAAATGACATTTGCTATATTTTTGCACAATAGAGACTATGGCGTTATACCAGTGTATGGTGGGCCCCTGTGGCCCCTGGCCAGTGACTTATCTTCAGGCTGTCTACTATGACTGCAGATTGCAACACCGATCCCTCGCTCACATCACATGTTGCTGCAGTTGTATCTGTCCCCCGTCCACCGTTATTCTAATCTGCCGCGTGGCGGCCCCCGGGCTGCCGCTTGGACGGCCATAACTCACCGCACCGGTATCTCCGGGCAGGAATCGTAATATGACAAACCT
Organism: Mixophyes fleayi; assembly: GCF_038048845.1. Classification (NCBI taxonomy): domain Eukaryota; kingdom Metazoa; phylum Chordata; class Amphibia; order Anura; family Limnodynastidae; genus Mixophyes; species Mixophyes fleayi. Next base: position 343,145,081 of record NC_134405.1, on the reverse strand, counting down.
GAACTGTTTTCTTTTATATGTTTGTAGTCCCACCAAATTGCACAGGACAGTACAGATGAGTATGTGATCATCATGTGATGTTTCACCTCCCGCCATCAACCAGCTGTGGTCCTCCTTCATCCCCACATCAGGTGAAGAAGTTCGCTCCCTTATTCTTTCCTCTCCACCCTCTACCTGTCCTCTTGATCCCATCCCCTCCCACCTCCTTCACTCTCTCTCTCCTACTGCCTGCTCCTACCTCGCACACCTCTTCAACCTATCACTCTCCTCTGGTGTTGTCCCATCCTCATTCAAACACGCTCTTATCTCCCCTATCCTTAAGAAACCCAATCTCGACCCCACCTCTCTTGCTAACTACCGCCCTATCTCTCTTCTCCCATATGCCTCCAAATTACTTGAGCGGATTGTCTGCAGCCGCCTCACCAGACACCTCTCTGACAACTCCCTCCTTGACCCTCTCCAATCCAGCTACCGCCCCCTCCACTCCACTGAAACAGCCCTGGCTAAAGTTACCGATGATCTCCTATCAGCCAAATCCAAGCGTACTCATCCATACTCATCCTCCTTGACCTCTCCGCGGCCTTCGACACCGTGGACCACCCCCTCCTACTGCAAACTCTTCTCTCACTTGGCCTCTCTGGCTCTGTCCATGCCTGGTTCACCTCATACCTTGCTAATCGCTCCTTCTCCGTATCCACGTCTGGTTCTTCCTCCTCCCCCTCCCCTCTCCCTGTTGGAGTCCCTCAGGGCTCTGTTCTTGGCCCTTTACTCTTTTCGCTCTATACTTCCTCCCTTGGGGCTCTCATCTCCTCTTTCGGTCTTCAGTATCACCTATATGCTGATGATATTCAACTCTACATCTCTTCTCCTGATCTTTCCTCCTCCCTCCTCTCTCGTGTAACTGACTGCCTCTCAGCCATCTCATCCTGGATGTCCTCTCGCTTTCTTAAAATTAACATCTCCAAAACCGAACTCATTGTCTTTCCCCCACCCAGGCTCCCTTCCCACCATGACCTCTCTATCATTGTTAACAACTCCACTATCTCCTCTGTCACCCAACTCCGCTGCCTAGGTGTCACTCTCGACTCCTCTATCTCTTTTGCCCCCCACATTCAATCCCTTGCCCAAGCCTGTCGCTTCCAACTCCGTAACATTGCCCGCATCCGTCCTTTCCTCTCTCAAGATGCCACCAAAACTATCATCCATGCTCTCATCATCTCTCGTCTCGACTACTGCAACCTCCTCCTTACTGGCCTCCCCTGCTCCCGCCTTGCCCCCCTCCGCTCTATACTCAATGCGGCTGCGAGACTCATCTTCCTCTCACGCCGCTCCTCCTCTGCCTCCCCTCTCTGTCTTTCCTTACACTGGCTCCTCTTCCCCTACAGAATCCTTTTCAAACTCCTCACCACCACTTACAAGGCTCTCTCCCAGTCTACTGCCCCTTATATCTCTAAACCTCCTCTCCATCCACACTCCCGCCCGCTCCCTGTGCTCGGCCAATGATCGCCGCCTCTCCTTCACTCTGATCACCTCTTCCCACTCTAGAATCCAAGACTTCTCCCGTGCTGCCCCCCTTCACTGGAACGACCTCCCTCGCTCCATTCGTCTCTCACCCAATCTGTGCTCCTTCAAGCGGGCTCTTAAAACTCACCTGTTCCTTAAGGCCTACCAACCATCCACTTAACCTCTCACCTCTTCTGGTTCTCCCCTGCCCCCTTTCTCTCTCCCCGCTGCTTCACTGGCTCCCTTATGTACCTGATTCTGTTTACCCTCCCTTAGGATGTAAGCTCGTATGAGCAGGGCCCATCTTCCCTCCTGTCTCCATACCTGTTCTTCCGCTCCGTCTCTACTGTATCTGCCTGCCTGGAGTTTCTGAAGTACTGGTACTTTGTGTTTATTGTTCTGTACTGTCTTACCCTGTATAGTTTACTGTTTGTACCATGTACGGCGCTGCGGAAACCTTGTGGCACCTAACAAAATAAACGATAATAATAATAATAATAATCAGTCTCCATTGGAGCTTACGGTCTAAATTCTGTACCACACACTCAATGTAGAGACCATTCTAACAGCAGCCTGGTAATTAACCTACCGATGTGTTTTTGGAACGTGGGAGGAAAGCGAAGGTTTGACCCCTTTAGAATATTTGGGAGGCGTGACTTTACAACCAAATTATATTTTAGATTATTGTGTCATTATGGCATAAAATGTATATCCTATAAATTACCCATTGTTATAATATTTTGTACCCTTGTGACCGGCTGTAGGGGTGTGGCCCCTGCTTACATTATCTCTGCGATTCCTTCTCAGTAATAGACGACGTCGCTGATTGATGTAAATAATTATCTGCTAGAACCATCTCTGTAACATCCTCGTACAGCTCTGTCTGATTCTCAGTCTGTTCCCTCAGGGTGTTTAACACCTTTTCTGTTCCTTCTTCCTTGCGTTGATATGAGACAGCGAGCGCCAGAGCAGCCGAAATACCAAATGTCGGCTCCCGGGATCTGCGCTGATATTTATGTACAAATAACGGTATCTGATTCCCTAGTAAAGCAGCCGACAATATTACTGATCTGATCCTTCCCCGGCTCCTAATCTGCGGCCTCCTGATCATTCGCCGTCCAGTCCTAATCTGGGCGCAGGGTCGTTCCCAGGATTAGTGCAATCATTTGTTTTACAGAGCGCTCCTCGGACTGGATCCCTAAACAGATTGTTCTTATAAATAGATTTAACATGGGGGGGGGGGGGACTGTCTAAAAACTGTGGTGCTTCAAAAAGGAAAATACTAGATTGTTTAGCTGACGCCGAGGAATCTGCATCGTTCATATAAAGAATAATTAGAAATAACTAAATATTATGGCGCTGATGCAGGGTGACTAATACGCCACTTTGCATCGGGTGCCGTACAGAAAATCGCTCTGCGCATGTCCAGAAGAATGGATTTGCGCTCAGGCACATTTGCGTGATCCTGACATTTACCCCTGGACAGACAGGAAGGTGACGCTTTCATTTATGGCGTGTGTGTGCAGTTGAGAGCAGACGCAGACCGGGACAAAGACGCAATTGCGCCTGTGAACGGCGTATTATTTGCGGGGTGTCAGGGACAGGAGTGACTAGCAGCTGATGACGGCCCCCAGTACTAGCGAACAGCTTGTGATTGGCTGTTTGCAAATCCTCCGCTGTTCGGGATATATTATGTTTTTCTGAGCAGGTTTTAAGAAAAACTTTTTTTTTCATACATGAGACGGGAGTTACGTCTCCTATACTACAGAGATCTTAATGGTTTTATTGATGCCTGACAGCGAATGTGTTTGCTACTAATAAAGAAATGATTAAAAACATGGGCGTAAGTGAGGGCGCAAGTGTACATGACGCGTGTCTGGTGTCAGATAGGTTCTGCTTTGCATATGGTCACAACTGAGGCTTTTTTTTAAAGAACACAAAGTGACTGAGATTTTGGGCGCAATTGCAGCCGAATCTGGATCAGCCCCTGTATCCTCTAACTTTTACTATGGAGACAGTATATGGGGAGGTGTTTGGGGGTGCTAACTATCCACATGTCCTGGCAGACAAAATAAAATGGAGTAACCTAAAGGACAGATTACTAGAGAAAACAACTGAGCGCCTTAAGGGTTTATTCATATTAATTTGGGGTACAGGTATCTGGATTTTTTTCCCCCAAGAACACGCTACACTTAAAAAGATGCAGTACCGCCTATGATCAGCAGGTGGTGATACAGAGCATTTCCGTTCAAACTATAATTGATTAGCGATGTTTGTAGTCTAGTCTAAGGCGGGATTCATTGACATCATCATTTTCTGTATATTTTCTGTACGATGTGTATATATTATAACTGTGATATTTAGTATAACAGCGTATTTAGTACAACTGCGCTCATCATCTTCAGGACCGATCAATGGGGCGCATAGAGCGGTAAACATGATAACGTAACACGCAGCCGCTGACGCAGGAAAACAGTTACTAGTTCACATATTATTTCCCAATACCCTCCATTAAGATGGCTGCACACACATTACAATCTGCTCAGTTTTTAAGTCAAACATATATTATAATCCAGGTAATCTCTCCGCAACCTCTGCAGTGACCGGACAGAGGAGTGAGACAATTGCAGCGCAGGTGGGTTTAGTACAGTTAAAGGGTCCTTAGATTTTAATTGTACAGTTACAACACAGGGATCAATCAGCTTCAATCTGATTCCGTTGGACGCAAAGTTCCAGCTGAAAACCGATCATTGATTTGGATGAATGGTCATATGTGTCTACTCTACAACATTTCCGAATTTGGGAGCAGAGCTCATCCCTTTACCGGGTGGAGATTGGCCTTAAGTGTTCAGGACAGGATCCCTCTATGGGTTTTGTTTCTTCTGAATTCCCGCACCTGCCCCAACCACACCAGGGAGCACAATGTACAAATTTCAGCAAATTCCACTTAGCGTACATCCAACTCTACATCAGCTCCCATAAGTTCTGCAGAACGTGGAGTTTACAAACAGCACAGAATGGAGAGGACGTCAGACATTGTTATCTCTCCAAAACCCACCTATAACGGACATAAGATTGGCCCCTGGTAACATTTTAAGTGGCCCCCACCTACTGCGCTGCCATAAACTGTATTTAAGAGAAAAGAGCCATTTCTAGCTGTGATGGAGCCACTCACGGTATAATCACCAGGAAACACTATTATCCACATTATTGCAACTTCATGGAAAATCCATTGTCTACACTTTCCATTCTCTGATTCCGGAACCAACAAAAGAAAATAGGAAACTTAGAGGACAAATTATTCCCAGGAAAAAGGTACATTGGGAACTCACATATTGGTATATGGTATCACAGAGCAGTATATGGTACCACAGAGCAGTATATAGTATCAAGGAGCAGTATATAGTATTACAAAGCAGTATATGGTAACACAGAGCAGTATATAGTATCACAGAGCAGTATATGGTATCACATAGCAGTATATGGTATCACAGAGCAGTATATAGTATCAAGGAGCAGTATATAGTATTACAAAGCAGTATATGGTAACACAGAGCAGTATATAGTATCACAGAGCAGTATATGGTATCACAGAGCCGTATATGGTATCATATTATATCATTATAATATGATATAATATGCCCTTTATTATCCTCTTATCGCTCCCCCTTCATCATATATATACACTCAAAAGTAGTCTTAGTAAAACTTTATACATATTTCCATCTGACCGGTTTTTAAGACTACAAAGCAATCATCACTTTGGATAGGATATAACATCTGTTACACAACTCTCCTTTACTGTACTTACAAAGCAAGAATCTTCTCTCCCGGTTCTGTTGTGTAAAACAGATCAACGTGATTATTTCAGAGAAGAAATCCTCGTTTTTGAATCCTGTGTTACAATATAAAGAAACATCAAAACACATATCATAGTGCAGCCTGTCACGTTATTATAATTAACTAAACATAAATATATTGTGCATTCTTGTATTATCAATGTAATTAAGTGCTGCTGTGATTATTTCACTCCTTAAATACAGACATAAACCAGGTACTTTCCTTGCACTACAGAAAGTATACCGAGCGCCGTCTTCCATCTGGTCGTTACGTTGCTAAATCAGTACTTTTGTTTAATATGGCGATTACTTTAAGACAGTCCCTCATCTCCCTATATATGTAAAATCACTTTATTTTTAAATGTACTCGCTCAGTGACCCGTGAAGTGCAGCAACTAAAGAATCATATCCCCCCTTCACTTTCCTTTCGGTCGCCCTGTTCTCTGATTGCTCCCCTTCTTCTCTTCTTTTTTCTTATTCTGTGTCTTCTGCTTCTTTGAATCCTCACTGTCGTTTGCCTCTCCGTTGCTTCTTGCGTTGTGGCTCCTCCGTGCTGCGCTCCTCAATGAAAAGGTGAGGTGTGATGACGTCACACCCGACACTCAGTGTGAGCGTAGCACGGAGGAGGGGAACAGCGAGGGAGCCGGATCACAACTTGACCGCATGACCGCAAAAGGTAAGTTTTATTCAGAATTATTTTTTGCAGGATCATTTATTATAATTAAGAGCCCTGCCTATGGGGCCCCCTATCTCGTGGGGCCCCCGGGCACCTGCCGATCGTGCCTAGTGGCAAAGATGGCCCTGCAGAGCAGCATATAGTATCACATAGCAGTATATAGTACCACAAAGCAGTATATGGTATCACAGAGCAGTGCATGATATCACAGAGCAGTATATAATATTATATAGCAGTATCTGATATCACAGAGCTATATATAGCATCACAGAGCAGTATATAGTACCACAGAGCAGTATATAGTACCACAGAGCAGTGTATGGTATCACAGAACAGTATATGGTATCACAGAACAGTATATGGTATCACAGAGCAGTATATAGTATCACAGAAGAGTATATGGTATCACAGAGCAGTATATAGTATCACAGAGCAGTATATAGTATCACAGAACAGTATATGGTATCACAGAGCAGTGTATGGTATCACAGAGTATAGAGTGTCACACAACATTCACAAGCTCAGAAAACAGGGACAGCACAAAATTTAGTAGACCTATTATCCCTATTATCAGATTTGATGCAATAACAATGGTATAATATTGCCCTATTTTCTGCCACAATAAGTGTGAGAATATAATGCAGATGGTGCAGATCCGGAGTATCAGGGGCGCACGCAGGGGGGGTTCTGGGTCTCCAGAAACCCCCCCTCCGCTAAAAAGTGCCCTACAAGTGCCCTACTGTAGTATACAGCAGCCACGGCGCTGTCTAAGAAGCGTCCGCGGCGGTGCTGTATTGTATACAGCACCGCCGCGGACGCTTCTTTGACAGCGCCGCGGCTGCTGTATACTACAGTGCAGTCGAAACGGCGCTGCTGCGCATGCGCGGCAGGTCTCTAGATTTTTTTTTTTTTTTCGGGGGCGGAGGAAACCCCCCCTGACAAATCCTCCGTGCGCCCCTGCGCCCCTGAGTATAACGGATAAAGACCTCTCAGAATAGTATCTGGTATTACAGGCAGAGACCACATGATAATACAACACAGTATCCTCAAATAGATTATTGTAACAGTATATAGTGACATAATACATCACGTGTCAGCAGAGAGCAGCACATGGTGATATAGAACAGTATATACTGGCATAGAGCAGTACATGGTGATATAAAACAGTATATAAAGGCACAGATCAGCACATGGTAACATAGAAGAGTATATAGTGGCACAGATCAGCACATGGTGATATAGAAGAGTATATAGTGGCACAGATCAGCACATGGTGATATAGAAGAGTATATAGAGGTACATAGCAGTACATGGTGATATAGAAGAGTATATAGAGGCACAAAGCAGCACATTGTGATATAGAAGAGTATATAGTGGCACAGATCAGCACATGGTGATATAGAAGAGTATATAGAGGCACATAGCAGCACATGGTGATATAGAAGAGTATATAGTGAACAAATTAGCCGAGGTCAGTAACACAGGAGAGCGGAAGAGGATACGGCAGCGCTGGAGCCTGATACTGAAAAGTGCTCAGAGCTCTTTAAATTCAAGACCATGGTTAGAACTTGGCACAACCCCCGCAGCCCAGCTTCACGTTGGGCCAGTTTGGTCATCGCTTGGAGACTTACGCGGCCCGGTGGGACTCAGGAATGAGGGACCACATGGCTGCTGCAGCCTCTTGTACAGTTGTTGTGGGAAAGGTGACTGTTTATCAGTAATTGGGGGAAGGATGAGTCAGTTTAGGGATTACAGCTTCTTGAATAGACTCATGCACCAGGTATGGCTCTGTATATTAGAAATGACACAAATATAGCTCTGCGTATTATACTGAGCACTAGACGGTGCTCTGCAAATAAGTCTTCGTATTGCTCTGCATAACAGACCTGGAAGCAGATAGGGGTCTTCATGTGAAATACGCACAAGGTTGGTGCCTGAGATGGATTTTCATAGTATAATAGACACTAGAAGTAGCATAACATTGTCTATTAGGCACTAGGCACGGCTCAGCGCATTATACAGTATATCAGATATGACTTAGGCTGGGAACACAATCATCATCATCAACATTTATTTATATAGCGCCAGCAAATTCCGTAGTGCTTTACATTTGGGAACAAACATTAATAAAACAATACTGGGTAATACATTCAGACAGAGAGGTGAGAGGACCCTGCTCACAAGCTTACAATCTATGGAACTACAGAAACTTTTAACGATTTTACCAACAACAGAAAACAATTACAGTCCCCATCAGCAGCTGATTCCTGTGTACACACTGTACACGTTTTATACGATTTACCTTCAGGTCTGTGCTCTTCATCTGTCAGAACCATCAGCTGAAAAAATCGTACCTCTGTTAACTCTATAGAGATCTATGGACAGTGTCAGAATCGGAACAACATCGTTCTATCGTTGAACGTCATTTTTAGTTCAGTTTAAAAACCAAATGAAACGATACGATGAGCTTTGAAACGATAAGCGTTCATTGTTACAGTGTACACACTAATATAATATCCGTCCGAACGGTTTCTTATTGTTTGATTGGCCAATAATGAGCTGAGAACCCTGTAGTGTGTACCCAGCCTCTGCTTTGCCTATGGGGCATCAGATATAGGTACTGAGGGAGCTGTCAGATAGTTTCACTTTTTTTTTTAATGTAGCAACTCCCCAACGTCAGCGGGAAACAATGTAATTCTAAAAGAGAAGTTGTTAATGTTCTTTTGTTTGGAAGATACAACAGTAGCTTAATTAACAGGAAAGAGAACAAGTGCAGACTGTGTTTCTCCTTGTATAATATAGATTAATTCCTGTTTTACTTACAACCAAGATGCCTCCAATTAGATTTTCTATTCAGTCTTCAGATTACCTTCATAATAATTATCACACTTTAATGAATCCTCTGTGTACGGTTTTACTCATCACTGAGCTCGTTCCTGTAACTATCGCACAGAGAATGCGGCTGGATTTGCACTCTTTGCGCTGCGCCGTATTAATCCCCAGCGGATCGTTTTACTGTTTATTGCGCACATTAGTTGTCTTCCCACGGCCGCTATTTAATGCTGGTAAGAAGAGATTTTCGGGCTACAACTTGTGTGTTGCAGAAATAGAAACTTCGCAAGAGGCAAAAATCTTTATAACTATAACTCCATAGCTGCGTCATGACATTATCACGCCTCTGACATCACGTTTCTTAGCGTGTGACAGTTCTTGTCATATGTGGCACCTTCATATAATGTTTGATTTGGGGATCACCGCACGGGACATCAATGAAAAATAGGGATTATTTTGCCAATTTTGTGTTATATGAGACTTTGACTTGCAGGGGTACCAGGTACTGTGTATATATTACCTTTGTATCATGTTTACATACATACATTGACTGTTACGTAAAGCTGCTACTTTAGTCTATCACTGATTCAGGCACCCTCTGTATTACGCGGTGGCGGTCATAATGGCGATGGAGCTAAATATCAACACTTAAATTGTGCAGACAGGTTGACAATCATCATCATCATCATTTATTTATATAGCGCCACTAATTCCGCAGCGCTGTACAGAGAACTCACTCACATCAGTCCCTGTCCTATTGGAGCTTACAGTCTAAATTCCCTAACACACACACACACACACACACACACACAGACACACAGACTATGGTCAATTTGATAGCAGCCAATTAACCTACCAGTATGTTTTTGGAGTGTGGGAGGAAACCCACGCAAACACGGGGAGAACATACAAACTCCACACAGATAAGGCCATGGTCGGGAATCGAACTCATGACCTCAGTGCTGTGAGGCAGAAGTGCTAACCACTGAGCCACCGCGCAATGTCGTCAGAGTGATTGGCGACATTGGCGGGTATACCCGGGACCTGGCACCATTGCCCTTTTAATAGCGGTGCAAGGGAAAATGAGCGGAGACTTCTACCGTAATTGGTGGCGATGCACCTGACGCGATGTGAACTCGCCGACCCGCCAGCCATTGAATCTCCTCTTAAGAGTAACAATAAGGTTTTTATATTTCTGTTACTGACAGAGACGGGTTAATAACAACAGATTATAACCCTATATTAGGAACATTCTTGGAATAGGTGGACGACATTCACGTCCACAACTGTTTCCCCGTCAGGCTGAGGAGCGTTGTTTAGTGAAGAGTGAAATGTAGCCCTGATTGAAAAGACCATTTTAAGAATTAATGACCGTTTTGTATCATGACTTGACAAGATAATCTGTGAACATGTTAAATTTGGCTTCGCACAGATCACTCACCCAGCGCAGAGAGGGGCAACATCCTAGAAATAGTCTGACGTAAAGATGATGAGATTATTTTTAAAAAGTATTTCTGGACATTTCGGATTGTTAGCTCTTTGAGTCAGACACGATACTTTGGAAACAAGTTTCCAACTACACGTTGTATACCATGGAGTGTAGGTACCCGTAGTCACTTCCTCCAACACAAATCGTTGTTCTAAAAGTACAAAATAGAGACAATGCAGGAATATATTGGCATAAAGAGAAGAAACAGATTTGCAAGTCAAATAAAATTATCTAAAAATAAAAATAATATATATATATATAATAATAACATCAACAAAGGTGATTGTAGATAGAGGAGCTCCATCCATTCTATTAGTGAGTATGTGGGGGTGATAAAGTGTAATATTTAATATATCGATATTGGCAACAACTCCACTTTTCAAACCTGCAGTTTAGTAAATATACCCCCTGAGACAACACACAATGATCATGGGAACCAGGCCCTGATTAACCTTCTGAGATAGACTGGAATCAATGATCAATATCTTATTAGTAAGATAAGTATTAAGTAAAAGGTTTAGAGTCTTGTAAAATGTCACTATCATATATGTTGTTAAACCTTTATTAACTTAAGACTAAATGTGACATCACTAATTGTAATATTTCTATTTAAGATTCACCTCTGATTAATTGATCAAAGATTAAGATGTGAACATTGCCTGAGGGACCAAAACAAAGACACATTGTATAAACACTATATATATATATATATATATATAAATGACTTGATTCAAATATATTGTTATTGTTGTAATTTAACCTACTACGGTCTGTGCTCATAGCGATATGCTGTCGATGGAATAATTGCGCTGTGAGAAGCTACCTACTCTATGGGCTGCACCCACTCTATGGAATTCTCTCCCGCGCACAAAAAGACTCTCCTCTGGTCTAGAAACTTTCAAGCGTTCTCTGAAAACCCACCTCTTCAGACAAGCTTATAATATTCCTCAACCACCCTCTTAACCTCACTACATAACCCTATTACCACCCGTTACACAATTTCACACAAGACAACTACCCCCTGACCAGCATTGTTGTGTGACGGGATCATTTAGCTTATGAGTCACTTTTACCTTTGCAATCTGGCTGGGCCGAAATGCAAAATGTAGACTTAGCCTCATGTGTCAAACTCCCATTGTCCCATATACTGTAAGCTTGCGAGCAGGGTCCTCTCACCTCTTTGTCTGTTTTACCCAGTTTGTTTATTTACTGTGTTTGTCCCCAATTGTAAAGCACTACGGAATATGTTGGCGCTTTATAAATAAATGATGATGATGATACCTAGGAGGGTGGAGCATCTCTGTCCTGCATCAATTTGGAGTAGTGAATCCGCAGAGTATGAATGACAGATTTGCATTCCTCATTGGACCACAAACAGTCTCCATTTGTCTAACTTGCGTTAGCTACAACACTTATTTACATATCGCCACAGCAGTGTGCTGAGACCTTTCTTGGTGACTCAAATCCAGCGTGTGATTGGCTGCTATGATTTACAAAATTCCTATTTGATCATCTGCAAATTTTGCAATTTCTCCTCAAATATAATTTTCTTACTTTTTCTGAATTTGATTTTTTTTTTAACATTTTTTTTTTTGCATGTTCCCTATATGATTAAAAGCAATCCTGCCTCCGACCCCATGATTTCAATTACCCTGGGAGACTGTTTCACTTTCCCTTTATTAAATATGTTCAGCTGCTATATCTAATTAAAAGTAGAATTAATTTTGGCAAACTAACCCCAGATGTAGCTTGCACTGAATTTTTTCAGACAGATTTATTTATAAGCTGTCAGCTCTTTGAAAGACCTCATTTTGGAACAGTTTAAAATTGCTCTGAGTGACTCTAAATGGAGCTACTGTTCTCTGGCCGCTGAAAGGGAAAATATTCAGTGAAAGTCTCGTTCCGTCTACAAGGAATCGCAAAACAATCGCTTTCTCTTTTTTTTTCCCCCTTTACTTGGGACCTTTATTAAATTAGTTCAACTCAATTAAAAATAACTTCAAAAACATCTCAGTCCTTTGTTTCTGCGAACATTTGGAACCCAATTCACGGAATGTCACCCTTTTAACTAATCCCTTTTGCTAAACTCAGAAGAATGGGTTTATTGTGACATGAGACAGAGCTTTCAAGGGACTTCTACAGTACCAAATTGAGGTCACCACAAGACAATTCCCAACATCCAATAGCCATTCATAGATCCTACATAACTTTATCAAACGTGTCTTTCTCTAGTGGCGAAGTCGGCAGACAATAGGGAAAGCCTTCATCTCCGTCCACGGCCTCCATATTTGCACATGACAAAGTCTATTCTCCCAGGTTGGCCGACTACCCGCGAAGAATAGACTTGAGCCAGATTTTCCCACCGTTGCTGCGCTCAAATGGATTCAGAATAATGCGAATTTGCGGGGATAAAGATGAGAGGTGTTTGATAGACACTGGGCCATTGTCACAGCGTCACCACCCACAGAGGTGAGGGGTAAAATATATCGGATTTCTCAGTGCCTACATGTGATTCAGCAGCACAGGACAAAGCTGCAGATACGCTATCCTAGTTAAATTGTCTACTAGAACAATAATATTATTATATAACACATTGTCCGGGGAACACAATGCAGAGTCGGCACAAGCTCCGACAAGCCTTTCACTTGGGATTTTTCCTTCCGCGATGTTATCAACAAATAAAATGACTGCTTGAAATGTTTTGTAAGCTAATATCTATGTTTTGTAAAGAGGGGAATGGCAGCAATGTTTCATCATCCGCTAATGTCCCTCCCCGAAAAAACTTCTGCTCTCATTGGTGAAGTCCCGGGACGTTTCCTCGGAGTCTCTTTCTTTTTTTTTCTTTAAACGAAACTGTTACAGAGAAATAATTATTTACACAGGGAAATGTCTCTTTGGAACATTTGCATTAAATAAGACAACATATTTCAAACAAGAGAGGAATAAATGTTAGATGATTATACAATGCAGTGTAAACAGTTGTCCTTTGTCCAGCTGGCCGGGGGAGGTGGAGGGGGGGGGGGGGACGGGTCAGTGCTAAACTGAGGCCTATGGAACAATCACGTAGTAGAATAAAGACAATATTTGGAGTAATAGGTTGAAGATTTCGTAGGGGAAACAAAGAATTGCAAACAAATGTCTAGTTTGGGGACAGTGCAGTTAATGTTGGAAAAATGCCTAATTTGAAAACAATTGCTGAAACTTTATACCAATACGGAGTCTATTATCCGGAATGTCTGGGATTTCTCCGTAAAAAAATGACCTTGTCAACCCCCACATAGACCCTTACATTCCCTGCTCATTAAAGTGTCAGAGCTCCTCACAGTGACTACTGGAAGAAACTCCCAATGGTGAAGTCTGTACGTCACACAGTTAGCGAACAATGACAAAAAATTACTGTTGGTTTTATAGTTTTGGATTTTTCTGGATAAGGGGTTTCCGGATAAGAGGTACTATATATGTACCTAACTTTGCAGCAAAAAGGGATATTTTGTTTCTGAAACACATATCGGCCGGGTGTAAATGTATCAAGCTGAGAGTTTTCCGGAGGGTTTGAAAAGTGGAGATGTTGCCTATAGCAACCAATCAGATTGTAGCTGTCATTTTGTAGGATGTACTAAATAAATGATAGCTAGAATCTGATTGGTTTTTCAAACCCGCCCGGAAAACTCTCAGCTTGATACATTTATCCCCCGGGAGTTATTTACGACGTGATAAAAATGCAAAACCACTGTACAGATATTGTGAAAAGAAAAAAATAGGGCTTAGTTGCTAAGTAATAGATCAGAATTAAAATAGTAGAAAATTAATTAGTTTTAGTTATGGAAGGAAATGAACTGGCAAAATAGGACAGCGCTATATCAGTGTAGTAACTGTTATATTGACTGCAATGCAAGGAATATGTTTTCATATCTTTAAACCAATAGTATTGTATCTTATACTCATGTTGGAAGTATTAAATTGTTTTCGCATAGAGATGCAAAACTACAATCTTTCTGCAACAGAGGAATGGGGGCTTCATATCATTATTATGTACAGCTGGGGACCCTGCTCCTTCCACTATATAACTCTCAGTCTGTGGCATCCTGCAGCCTCCATTCCCCTCCTCACATCATGTCACTGCCCCTGTCACATGCAGCCCTGTCCTCACTAACACATCACTTATCTCCTGATATACTCTGTGCTGCTGGGGACCCTGCTCCTTCCACTATATAACTCTCAGTTTGTGGCTTCCTGCTGCCTCCATTCCCCTCCTCACATCATGTCACTGCCCCTGTCACATGCAGCCCTGTCCTCACTAACACATCACTCATCTCCTGATATGCTCTGTGCTGCTGGGGGACCCTGCTCCTTCCACTATATAACTCTCAGTCTGTGGCTTCCTGCTGCCTCCATTCCCCTCCTCACATCATGTCACTGCCCCTGTCACATGCAGCTCTGTCCTCACTAACACATCACTTATCTCCTGATATACTCTGTGCTGCTGGGTACCCTGCTCCTTCCACTATATAACTTTCAGTCTGTGGCTTGCTGCTGCTTGGTCGATTAGTTGCTAAGCATATTTTTGCTGTGCTAGGTTTGATTGCAGATAAATATAATTTAACAGAGCAAGGTCACATGGGGCCCGTGTGAGATTTTCTGGGTACAGGGAGAGTGATTAGAAATGTTGGAGCCCCAGCGATGTCTCGTGATTGGGGCCTCTGGTTCTCCGAGCTCCGTCATCTCGTCATTCCCACCATGACATCTGGTCTATCCTGAAACAATACCCAGCAGGACAGCTTACACTCCGCATTAGTAGTGGCCCAGTACGGTTGTCTGAATGATATATATACATTTATTCTCTTTTTTACCATATCCTATAGCTGCCTGGACAGACCGATGTGCACTGTAACAGTCTGACCGTTAAGCTCTTTATCTGGGGCGGCCCAGTCCTCTCTCACTATAGTTACAGGATCTTCATTCAACCAAGACGGTTCATTCAACCTGTTCTGCAACAAGATTGTGGCAACGTTTTATTCATTCCGTCGCCCTGCTGGATAAGATGTGTAACTGGTGCCGCAACGTCTCCTTAATCATTGGTTGTACAGATTTGACGCTGTTACCCTGAATTGTTCGCCCCTCTTCCAACTTTTTCAACTACTTTTCATTTAAAAAAAGCACACTTGTAATGTAATAATTTTGTTTATTTATATATCGCCACTATATTCCCCAGCGCTGTACAGAGTATATTTGTCATTCACATCAGTCCTATAGGAGCTTAGGAGCTTACAGACTATATTCCTAACATACAACACCAGACAGATAGGGCTGCGTTGGGAGTCGAACTCATGACCCTACTCCTGTGAGGCAGCAATGTTAGCCACCGTGCCACTGTAGATATATTTAATGCTAACAACTGAGCAACTATGCTGGCCCTAAATACTAATACAAACTGATTAGGGGAACAAAAAAATGACTTCCAAAACCAACTTTCCACCTATAAAACGCGTTGTTCATGTTATATTATTTGGGGCCATGTGTGCATCCACTGTAAGCCTTCCCCACTTGTACCTAGTCCCCCCCGAGTGTTGTAGATGGAGACGTCGCTTTGGTGGCTCCAGATGAATTCTAATGGGATCGTCGTGTGGTACAGATGGTTTTACTGGTCCTAAATATCAGTCGGGGACTTGTCCGGTAGTTGCCCAGAGATGCAGATATTGATATGTGTATAAGATTGGGGCCAGTTACTGGCTAGGAGCAGATTATACCCCGATACTGTGCAATGAGGATATAGATTATGTATTTCTTCTCTTCTAAGGTTTTTTTTCTGTCTTCAACGTATTCACTGAGTTCTCGCTATTTCCCAACATTTCTAACTGCTTCCAAATGTCACATCCCTCGTACCTGGAGCTGGTCGCCCGCGGGGAAGACAGAAGGAGCAAAGTGACGGCTTGATGTGACTGTTTGTTGGCTCTTCTCCCCTCTCTATTGTTCCCAGATGTTCTTTTATCTCTGCTGTTAGATGCTCCTTTCAACTTTCCACACTAAGTAGTTGATCGGTTGTAACATCTCTATAATGCTCCGTCCACGGGTCACTCCGGGATTTTCTCTGCATTTAGGAATCCATTAAACGTAGACACTGGGAACTGGGATTATTAGCAAAGTGATTACTATTGTTGAGGACACATGATGACTCCAGTCTGGCTCCAGTCTCTTGTGTCATCTGCGTGTAAAGCGTACATGGCTCACACGCGGGAGGTCATGGATGGGACACACTGGATGTTCCCCGGCTGTTTTGGGGGGATACAGAGATCATCTGAACAGCTCGGCTCATCTCACGGTCTTGGAGAAGCCTCTGGAAACCAGAAGCACGGTAGAGTTTAGGGGCAGGCTGAAGAATCCTAAGGGGTGCAGTGTTAAAAATTGAAAAAGCCGCCTGAAATTCCACCCTCTTGCCACTTTAGTGCCCGTTCACTTACATTAAACATTGACATTTTTCTCATAGAAACACTGCTCGGTGTTGGCTCATTCATGAGAGTGAGGAGACGTCATAACATTCATGAAAACTGCTGCACCAGCAATAGTGCAAACAGTTTTGATTGATGTCTGTAATCCAGAGCAACAAATTAGACGTTTGTACTAGAAAGATGATGGATAGGAAGTAACTGGTTGCTAGGGGTTACAGCACATTGTCCGCTCAGCTACTGGAGCACCAGTTTCACATAAATGTCATTCATTGTGTCTGGAACAATTGTGCACAGTCACAATAAGCCACATTGTTATATATATAATTCTTAGGTTTCTGCTGACTGAAATTACCTTCTAGACTGTTCTGCGCCATCTGTCTTTCTATACTACTAGAATTTCTGCAAATTCTATCTCAGGGGTCTAAGCAGGAGATGTCAATGGCTGTAAAGAAAGGTTTACTCCAACGTCCTCTCCATCGTGCCGGAGGAAGGGGCTTCTCAATGGTTTATATTAGCTCCAACTTGAATGGAGTCTTAGCTGAATCTCAGCTGTAGAGTCATTTAAAATATTCGGATGTTATATCTCATCTAAGAAAATGAAAGAGATGGGGCTTGGAGCGAACGCGTTCACCTTTACCCTACTCAAGAGATTTTTATATTTGGCGCCCAGGCCAAACAGCCGGATCCGATGGAGCCACATTAGTATTGCTGCATAGCGGTCATCAGCCAATTGCTTTTTGGTCAGGAAATTATATAAATCTGGATGGATTTCAGTCACTCTCAGAAAAGTTTGGTGCTTGTTACGGTCTACCCAATTTTGGTGTAAATTGGGCAGAACGAGAACACCCTGTGCATGGACAAACCACGAATCAAGCACAGTCTGGGCATCTTTTCTTTTACTCATACAAGTTATATGGGACATTTGGGCAAACTTGTCTACAAGTAACTGTGTGAACTAGCGCCAGTATCCACAACAACCAATCAGATGCTTGCTTTGGCTTTGTAAACTTTACAAGAAAACATGACAGAACCTAGTTGGCTGCTGTGCTTTTCAGTAACATTAGTCCACAGCTGCCTGTTACCAATTGTCATTAATATCCCACATTGTTTACATTATTAATCGTTTTTCCTCCATAATGCGACTTGTATCGACGCTACCGCAGACCTCGCTGTTGTTTGCTGTGTGAAGAACGTCTTGTAGGTCAGACATACGGCTACAGGCAGTAGACACTGCTCTCATCCTGTCTGACCTTTTATCTATCTTCCTAAAACAAGTGAATTAAATCCGTAACCTACCAAAGCTGGTTAAGGCATGCTCTCCTACTTCTATACATGAAACCAATAAGTGTTTATGAATTGCCCCCGAGACTAAACGCTGACTCCTCGGATGAGATGAGCCTCGTTCTGTACATTTCATAAACTCCGAGCTTCTAACCATATATCAGAATATTGAAGTATTGCTATTTCTAGCCTCGGAGAGGGTTTCCATGGGAACCGGGGTTTGTTTACCAAGTTGATGCACAGAAAGATATGTTTAATCTGACCGTTATTTTATTTTGAAATACTTCCAAAGGTAAAATATAGAATTAAAGGTCCATTAGCTAAATAGTTATTTTTAGATGTGTATAACATACGGCGCGGTTTGGGGAAAAAACATATACCCTGCTTATTAGTGGGGGCCCATCTTCGCTTCATGTTGCTAAAAGTGTTTACCAGCCGGAATTTGTATATAAACCATTCTTCTCTGTATAGTTACTTTTATTCACTTTGACAAATGTTTTTTCGAATTCTTTGCAGATTTAAAGATAAACTCCAGATATTTTTTTTTCCTGGGGAAAGTTCTATGAAGCCATCAAACACCTCCCAAAATCAGGGCACAGCCACCTCTCCTCCGATAGGCAGGGTAACCGTGCCAAGCTAGGGGTGTGTTCACTTCACAAATCGGGACAGTTGGTTGCTCTGCCACAGTAAAACTCACAGTTCTGTCATTTGTGTGTCAGTAGACTGACATTTTAAAACAATGGACGGAGATCTCCTTTAAATGTTAAGACCAAGAACTCATGGCAGTGTAGTAAAAGCGCTGATAGCCAATTAATATGTACTTTTGCCAAGTAATAATTTGCCACTAACGGTCAGGGTGGAGGGTGCAGGTCTTCTTTTGGTTTCCAACTGCTTGAACTCATGCCGTGGGAAATGCCCATGCTACAAATAAGACTAGTGCCGTAAGAGCTCATGTTGTGCCAGGACCTCCGAGGAGCTAGCTTGGCATCGTCTATCAGGGTTTTTTGTTTTGCCAAGAACTTGTGATTCCCCAAGTACCAGCATGCAATGGCAGCCATTGGTATGCCGGTGCTTGTAGTACTACAAGCGCCAGCATGCCCAGACACTTAATGGTAGTCTGGTCATGCTGGGACATGTAGTCCCCTAAAGACAATTTTTTTTTCACAATCAAATTACGATCACTATCATTTATTTATATAGCGCCTGCAAATTCCGTAGCGCTGTACAATTGGGAAGCACTATCATTACCCCACATAGTGCCATGAGCCCAGGCGGGCAAAGCCTATTGCTGGTAATTGGAAAGTCCAGGGGCCCTATACTTATTGTCCCCCCAATCTTGCTATTACCAGCCTAGGATGGCAGCACTAGGGTTGGTTAAGCAGCCTAGGGGGGTGGGGGTGAATGCTGTTTTTATTTTACATTTAGTTCCATTTTCCCCTCCTGTATTGACATTTTCAATCTAGTGACTTATGTCGACATTTTGACTGCCTACTTTACAACCTGTAGACATTTTACATATCTACCTTTTAACTAACTTTTATCTGTAAGCTCCTTACTGAGTAGATCTTGTGAGAGTGAGTCTCACTCTCACGAGATCTCAGTAAGGAGATTACTGAGCGTCAGGGAAGGACTACAATGACAAGCTCAGCAGCATTGATCGGCACGGGGGCGCCCCTGCGCCGATCAATAATGCTGCTGAGCATTTTTTAAGGGCCCCTTGGATGCCCAAGGCCCCTGGGCTGTAGCCCAGTTAGACCTTGGGTTAATCTGGCCCTGGGTGCTAGAAGGCAGATGAAAGACCAACAACAGACTTTTGAATGGTCACAATACACTATTGTCTTTTATTAAATGATCTGTGTTGGCGCTGTGTCTGTACAGTAGACTTAGTGATGTTTGCCATGTATTTTAATGCAGACACTGGTTGTATGCAAAACAAAAACTGATCTTTTGTGAGTTATACGGCATAATTAGTGAAGTCATCCTCGGCATAATAACAATTCCATTCTCTTGACACAAAAACCAGGGAACAGCTGGCCCTGCCATATTTGGCACCACCGCCAGAAGCCATGGCCTTTTCGGAAATGTATCCTCCAAAGAGTCTTTGTGCGGATGAGCCCAGATTAGGTGCAGACATTCCCGGCTGTCCTCAGTGTTCAGCCCTAACAGTCGGGCGTTATGTACATCCTTCTATTACCACAGCAACTAACTCCTCAAACTGGACCATTTCACCAAGAACCACAGATTCCTATTGTCTGCCTCATCGTCCTCTCAATGCGGCTATTGTGGCCCTCGTCCCTGTCAAACACATATATAATAGTAATAAATAGTCTGAATGTTAGAAGGGACAGTTCAGTGTGAGAATGGGGTCAGGATCTCTATGTCTGTTATGTGCTTTGTTTCCAGATAAACAACTGTTAAAGTCATACGGCAATAATGGCATCAGGATGATTTACTAGATGTAATATACACAGACGCAGAACTCATATCAGTATGTTTGTCGGCTTTCTGTTTATCAAATGTCGCAATACCTGTTCTTTTACCGCCCTCTCAGGCTGCGATAACTGGTCAAAAGCATAAAAGAATAAATTAGTTATTAGTGCGCTAATGTTTATAAATATTTTTTGAATTGTTCAAATACATGAAATCTTCTTTTTCACTTTATATTGTTTATTTTTTTTATTTTAAAATGGAAGCAAAACCCAAACCTGAGTTTTCAGTTCTACTAAGCAGCTAACGGGCACACACAGGCTCGTATCTGACCAGACCGGGCCGGCAAAGTGCTAAGTTACCGCTCACCGTTCTAGGTCAATATCACCGGGGCCGCAGCGTATGACTCAGCGGCTTGGTGATAATTGTTTGCTAAATGGTGGGGATGTTTTTTTTTTTTGCTGTGATAAATAATCATCATCATCATCATTTATTTATTTCTATATATCGCCAGCAGATTCCGTAGCGCTTTACAATTGGGCACAAACAGTAATAAAACAATACTGGGTAATACATACATACAGAGAGGTAAGAGGGCCCTGCTCGCAAGCTTACAGTCTATGGGACAATGGTTTGATACACAAGGGTAAGTGCTACATCATATTGAATATTTGTCCAGCTAGAATGCAAAGGTTACAATTGTGTCTGCAAGCGAAGGAAAGTCTGTAGCCCGGTCTACGGCAGACCCCGCCATCTTTTATCTCATACAACCAGTTTTGTGTCAATATGTCAGATTTAAAGCTAAAACAAAGGAATAGTAACACTTCTTCCCTGGGCACAGAGATGTTCGTATTCCCATCTCCCCCACCATTCTGTTATTTAGGAGGGGCAGTGACGGTTGTGTTGCGGAGGCAAAAAGACCCCCCCTCCTTAATGTAAGGATATTCCCCCTACAAGAATCATATTCTTATCTTTATCTCATTTAAATAACCCCCTTCCCACAAAACAATATCTCAGATTTTGCTTGTGGATGGGAATTATCTATACAGAGCAAAGACTTCCCCAATCCCCATTCCCTTCGCTGTAAGCCGAGGGCATTAACAGTGTGTGACATCATGCACTCTGCAAATAAGTCTCGGTGTTGCTCATTTAGCGCTAAATTAACCTAAAATGGAGGTTTCCTGGTTCTGTATAGATCCAGGATTACATCACTAACGTATAAGATCTTTTCTAATGAACACATGTAATGGGTTTATCATAGATTCATCTCTGTACTGGGGTAGAGGAGAGGTCCTGAACAGCTTGATTATTTTCACAATTCCCCTCTAGAGTTGAGTACTATGTACAGCCTGAATCTACATGGATGCGCTACAAACTTGCGCTCTTATGTGAGAGCAGAGTGTGGGTGTGGGGGTGTTGTGTAGGGTTCTGGGAGTCTAGAACAACCTTGTCGCTTCTCTATCCAAATCCTGCCATGCGCTACCCTATCTCTGGCACAGAACCCCCATACCGCAATTCCAGACTCAGTTCCAGACTTCCATGTTCTGTTCTACCAAATGCCCCCGCTCATAGTTCTTCTTTTACCAGTTCTGGATATACAATAATTGTGTGTATATCTGCATTATAACAATGTACAACATATTTGACTATAAACGAGTTGGCAGAAACCGCCTCTCCCCAAATGCATCAAGTTCGTAAGGAAGATACCGGCGTCTATGCTTCGTCCACGCCTGAGCGCACCTGTTCTAGGAAAACGTTATGAGCGAACAAGTTCTGGACACTCGATAAAAGCTTCTAATTCATCCCTTTAATTACTGACACATCAATTATATATGTTCTCAATCTGCACTGTACCTGGGTGTTATATATAAATCAGTAATTCAAGGGGGTGAGCTGGTAACGATGATGCTACATCCACTGGCTCCGATTGGTGACCCCGTTTTCTGTCGTTATTGAATATACCTCTCTGCCCATGTACCCTCGAGGTGCTGTCTTCTGCTACAAAGAACCAACCTTTTGTAAATTAATTAGAGCGTCAGTAAATTAATTATTCCTCCTATTATATTTTTATCCACATGCTCTTTTCTTAGCAGGAATAATGGGTTTTGTTTTCCTGCTTTGATCTTTGTTCCTCCTTTGTTCTTACCTCTTGTACTCATTTGGATGACTTCAAATGGCGGATTTACAAAGAAAAAAAAAGTGTTCCTACAGTCAATCGTGAGAAACAGCTGGACGCATATCAGAGAAACTGGGAGAGGTGATGTCCTCTCCGACGACGCTGTCAGTGTCGTTGTTCAGTGACAAGAAAGCGATCAGTACAAGGACAGGTGTGATATTCCCCGAACGTGGCTCTTGTTGTGTGATCTTATACATAGAGACAGCTCCTGGGTGCTTATTATGGGCAAAGAAATTCAATGTATACACAGAGCCTGATGCAACTTACAGCTGAAGAAAGAGCGCGCAATTTCACCGTGGTGAAATCCGAGCGGATCTCGAGATGTGTTTCAGTTTGAATCTGGGTGTATGTTCTGCCTAAACGTTATCTGCCATATGTAGACAGCAGGATACACACATGGATATGTGCAATATAAAGTCCCAACAAAATGCATGCAAACATTTTTTTAGAAAATAAGTGAACAACTAATAGTAATATAATCATTAATAAAATCAGGTGCACTAAATTTTTTCCCCATTTTTTTTGCATTATATACATAAATCAGGACGTTCTTGATGTGTACTGTGCATATAGTTTGTTTTATAGTCTTCTTTGCAGACACATGTTCTGTGCTATCTAGTGCCACACATACGTGTAGTGTTTAATACAAAGTCTATGCTGTGTCAGTCATCACTATCAGTCGGCACTTACACCTGCCCTGTAGCTGGGGCAGATGATTTGGCTAAACCAAGTGTACAATAAAGCCATGCCCTTCAAGTCATAGATAATCGCTGGCGTCATTTCCGTTCAGACATGACTTGCCAGCAATTGCTTTCATTGGCAGTTCTGTTCCTGAGCATGTGCAAAGCCAATTCCTGCCAGACGCGGTACGCAGATGGACTGAGGTCCGAACATGAATCGGGCCCACAATGCTTAGTGTTACTGTCGCTTTCTGACATCATAGCTCCGGGGGGTAAGTGTGATTATTCCATAACGTGTTTCTACGCTGACACCTGATCCCCGTATAGTGTGATGAACCTATATTTGCTACATCCCCCGACACGTGAAGTAACCATGAGATATTTTAGTCAGCAACCCGGAGAAAGTGCCGGAACTTCTGCTGCAGTAGATTCAGCGGTTTCGGGGCCCAGGGCCCAGACATAAGTTTCTTGGGATCATCTACACCCATCGACCTAGACAAACTATGGATACAAATGAATTCAACACAGATATAACTATATTAGCTATAAACACCACTCAACACTAAAACAACTTATAATATACAGGGTGGAAGATATTATACAAGTAGGAAACAAACAGACATTTTGGGGAGGTTTCTCCATTCTCCAAATCATAAAAATCAAACCCAAAATGGGAAGTTTGCCAAGGTTTCATAGGTGGGCAGTCCTTACACACACTACTCTCAGGAGGCCTCTCAGATCGGACACCCACACGCTGAGCTCTCATCTCACTGACAGGTTTATCACATCCGGCCTGAAGACGCTGCTGAACTCTCACCGACAGTCACACGGTCTCACCGACTCCGCTCTGCGTCTGACTGGGTTCCAGGATCCCCCTCTCAGGACCCCTCTTCCCCTGGCGCTCATTCGATGACATCTCTCGCTGCCGCTAACCTCTCTGTCGGAACTGTTGGAGATCATAAAGGGGACTCTAAGGACCCTCTCACCAAATGGAGATTTTAAGCCCAACTTGGGCTCAAGTTGAAGGATTGTCTGAAACCGGAGCCAGATTTAAGTTGGAGATTTTTTTTCCTGGGCACCAGAGTGGACATTGAAACGCTCCATTCACTCGGAGGCTTCATTCAGCCACATTGATGCAAGGGGACACTACACCCATGTAACTAGTGAAATCAATTATCTGATCAGCAGACTGATCCCTGCTTCAAATTGCTCTGACAAAGTAATAATTGATAAAGCCAAGAAACCAAATCCAACTGGCACCAACACCAACCCGACCTCGCACCGCCTGCTATGACTTGACATTGGCTGTTCCTGAGCAAAGCTGCAAAACTTACTATTGTCAGGACATAGTACCCATATTATGCACATGATCCGATGATACCATCTCAGTATCCACTGATCATTCTACTATCCTGATAATGGATGTTACTCTCTGTAATCCATTTATAAACATTCCACTGTATCTTTTGACAACCAGCTACTGAATTGCCACCAATTCTGACCACTTGTCAACAGATTCCAACAACCTTTTACAACGCAATTCTTTATCTCAGTATTAATCCACCAGGTCTGTGTAACTGCTGTCACTCCTGGGCTCCCACCTATCTGTTGTCATCCCATCTCCCCAGAGAAGACGAGACAACTGGCCCCTGGAAGCTTAACCTGAGAACTGTAGGTGGTCCTACAGAACATAAGATATGGGGGTGTCAGCTCTTCAGTCCGAAGGGTTTTCCTCAGCAGACTGTGACATATTCAGATTCTTATCTAGATGACTGCCTAGATTTAATTTCCAGCTTTTAATAGAGGAGATTGAGGACAACGGCTCTGAATTACCAGAAAGGTTTCGAGAGATAGAGGAACTGTGATCATAAAACAATCCCTGGAAATAAATATTACACATAAAACTCCTGCAGTTTATTGCCACAAGCAGCGATGACTAATGGGGCCCCAGTAATGGGCTCTTCCCCGGCAGCAGATGGATAATTTCACCACAAGAATCAATTAGACTTTTACTTATGTATACTGTGGGCCTTGTGTAATAGATTCTGTTCAATTAAGACTAAATAGCAAGATGATCAGGTGTCACAAAACACAGCTTCTGTCTGCAGCGTTCCCTCACTCTGCATCGCTTTCATTTCATATGTCTGTAGGGACTGGGGATGCTGCCAGCGGTCTTCATATATATCAGCATATAACTGCTCCAGGAACCCCAAGTTTATACTCTCCTTATGGCTGCAGATTGCA
The DNA here is from genome assembly GCF_038048845.1 of Mixophyes fleayi. NCBI lineage: Eukaryota > Metazoa > Chordata > Amphibia > Anura > Limnodynastidae > Mixophyes > Mixophyes fleayi. The sequence continues at coordinate 343,119,488 of NC_134405.1, read as the reverse complement.
GGGAGTGTCACACTACCACTGACAGTGTACATAGAGCATGTTTACAGATGTATAACAGGAACTTGGAGTTTATTCTCTCCTTATGGCTGCACATTGCAGGCAGTGTCACAGTACCACTGACAGTGTACATAGAGCGCCTCCGCTGAAGTATGACAAGAACTTGGAGTTTATACTCTCTTTATGGCTGCACATTGCAGGCAGTGTCACACTACCACTGACAGTGTACATAGAGCATGTTTACAGATGTATAACAGGAACTTGGAGTTTATTCTCTCCTTATGGCTGCACATTGCAGGCAGTGTCACAGTACCACTGGCAGTGCACATAGAGCATGTTTACAGATGTATAACAGGAACTTGGAGTTTATTCTCTCCTTATGGCTGCACATTGCAGGCAGTGTCACAATACCTCTGACAGTGTACATAAAGCGCCTCCGCTGAAGTATGACGGGAGTTTATTCTCTCTAATGCGATATTGGGCCGAATTCTGGTTTATCGTGTGATTGGCCCAATGAACGGCTGAAAACCTTGAAGTGTGTACCCAGCCTTACTTCTGTCACAAACCCTACAGGTGCCAAAACACTCCTTAATATCCACCTATAAGACGGCTTACAAACCATTCTAGAGAGGAATCAGACACTTTTGTGTAAACCTGAATCTCTGAGGTTTGAGTCATATATTTCTTTCAAGACCTATAGAAGAAGATTTACTGGAGCACACATTATTTTTGGAGGTTTATCAGACGGAGTGGCTTTGCCTGTGCATGTCGAATTCAAAGCAGTCGGTATGGAATGGAGGCAACAATAGCTGATCTCCAGGAAGAATGGGAAATATTTCTGATTTAATCTTTGTGTTCTTGCAAAATAATGACGGGACAGATCGTCAGCTTTTAAATTCTTAGTTTCTATTTCTAGTCTTTAGGTTATTATAAAGTTAGCCTGAAAAGGAACATGTAGTCTGCTTGGGAAATTCAGCATTTTTAGCTGATTCTCTGCATTGTATGTTGTAATAGTCTGTATACACCGTCGTAGGACCCTTCTAATGTCCATGTGACAATTCCTATATCGTAATTCCTCTTGGCAGGGGATTTTTTCATAAAGAAATAAGCACAGGGATGGAGTTATTTAGCAATTCCATAATATTGGGAAGGAACAACCATGGCATCAACTTCAGAGGTCTCTACCTCTACAATGAAAGGTCGGAAGGTATCAGAGTAGAGTTGATTGAGCCATTGAAAAACCAACGCTTCTGGAGGACAGTTCGCTGGATTGGTGACAATTTTGGTCAAGGCTTAATATTGTTGACTAAGGAGGATACACTTTTAATAAATAATCTATAATTTCCCAAAAAGCTCTGAATTAATTTTAAATCTTTGTATTGCGTACAGTCCAAAATAGCTGTAACATTCCCTAAATCCATACGTAATCCCTAAACTGGCCATTACATACCCAAGAGATTGAACCTCTGTAGTTTCCAAAATATATTTCTGAGGTTTAGCATATAAATCATTTTCTCTAAGCATGGACAACAATGAAACATGATTCTAAAACGCAGCAGAATACAATATCAATAGATCATCAACATGGGGACTAAGAGTCGTCCCAGGATAGCGCTGAAAAAATTGTCGACAAGATCCTGGAAAGTGGCAGAGGTATTACATTGGCTGAATGACGCCCTGAAATGTTCATAACGGTCTTTTTTATATTAAAGGTTGTCTTACACTCAAATCCTTGTCTAATTTGAATCAAATGATCTGCTCCTTTCAGAGCTAATCTAAATTTTTAGATTCCCGTTGTTTGATTAAATAATTCAGTTACAGGAGCAAAAGCGATACTTATTCACTACTATAATTTTATTTAGATCTCAGTAGTCAGACAAAGGACAGACACCTCTTTTTAACTACAAAGAAATCCCCTGTTCCAGCTGGAGAATTAGATGGGAGAATAAAACTACGCTTGAGATTATCTTCTGTTAATTGCTTTGCTTTGTTCTCAGGTTTGGACAAAGCGTAAACCGTTTCCCCTCGGGAGTGTGGTGTTTGGCAAAGTATAACACTCATATGGTCCATGTGGTATGAAGGTCTCAGAACATATTTACAAAAGCCTTAGAACAACACGAGGGTATATTTAAAGGAACTGTGGAAGCAACATGAATTGTCTGATTTAACCAAATCTGAAGACAATATGAACATTTGGTTATTTCACCCATCTTGGTCTATGTAAGACCAAGGGCTAGATTTACTAAGCTGCCGGTTTGAAAAAGTGGGGATGTTGCCTATAGCAACCAATCAGATTCTAGCTTTCATTTATTTAGTACCTTCTACAAAATGACAGCTAGACTCTGATTGGTTTCTAAAGGCAACATCCCCACTTTTCCAAACCCGCAGCTTAGTAAATCTAGCCCGAAGAATTACACGAGAAGATGACGAAAGAATTAAGAAAGATAATTCCTTCAACGTGCAAATTACCTGCGGTCACCCAACTCTCATTGGTCACAGAAGACATTAACCCCTCCTTGTACAGGTCTATTAGACTAAAATTTGAAAAGAAGATTCAGTTGGCATAAAAGTAATAAAGGATCAACGATCTCAAATTGTATGATGACATTCCCCCAAGAGCCGTAATATTCAACAAGCTTAAAGTCCCAATGGCATTAAACTGGCAACTATACTCTGTTAGGATTTGGAGAACATCTAGATGGGGTTTATTCTGGCTCTGCCATTTTAAAACTTCTTGGTACAGACTTAAACCCAGATAATCTTATTATCACAGTAGACTCATAGATTCCTGCATGGATAATCAAGCAGAGCCAATATACCTGGGCCCTTAGAAGACACTGGGGCCACTGGTAGATGATTCTTTCCCAGACTCCACTCTCTCCGAGGCTGCACTCAATCGTGATGGTTAATTGCATGGTACTCTCCAATGTGTCTGCCACAAGGTGTTGTATCATACTATCATACTTCTCAAAGTCTGACATGGAATTGACTATGAAGCGCAGTAGTGGGGAAACTCTGCACGATATTCAAACAGAAGACTTTGTGCCTTGTCTCAAAGAGTGTAAAGTGTCTGATCTGTTTCAGTCATTGTATAGAGGTCCCAGAGCCTCAAAAATTGACAACAAGGGCAATTCAGGACGTCATTGATTCAAACTTACGTCTCAAGCCCAAGGAACTCCTTGTAGGCGTGAAATTACAATTCCCACACATTGGCCTTCTGAACCAGAGGACTGTCACTCACCGGACCGTGAGTGCCTCTTCCCGGACATTTAGGAACCGTGGTCGTCCACCATCCTGAGGGTCTGCGCATGCGCAGCCCTTTTCTATACTTCAGTGTATACCCCTTTAACTTAATTGGCAGATCAGGCAACCTCCCTATATTAAGCACCTGTGGTCACCACCACGTGGCCTGATCTTGGAGTCTCATTCCTCATGAGTCTCTGAAGGTGTTCCTGTATTACTTGTGTATTCAGTGCTGCTGATTCCTGTGGTTTCCAAACCACTTCTACTACTGTGGTTCCATACCACTTCTACCATCAACTGTATCATCAGGACTGTTTGCTGATTCCTATCCGCTGCCTCCGTGCACTACAGTCTTCTAAACCACTTCAACGTTATTTTATATCAATGTGACTGTTTGCTCGTTGCTATCCGCTGCCTCCGTGCACTCCAGCTTTTACTTCACTCACCTGCTTCTCATCAAGTCTGTTTGCTGATTTCTATCCACTGCCTCCGTGCACTACAGTCTCCTGCTGGCAACTCGCCTGTGTTCATCATCGTGACTGCCAGCTGACTACTATCCGCTGCCTCCGTGCACTACAGTCTCCTGCTTGCAACTCGCCTGTGTTCAACATCGTGACTGCCAGCTGATTACTATCCGCTGCCTCCGTGCACTACAGTCTCATCTCATCTTTGCTGTGACTTCCTCGAGACTGCCGCTTTCATTACCATCTGCTACACTTCGTGATCTACAGCTCCTGCCCTGCGCTGCACTCCTGTTTCCCATCGCTGTTGGTTCCTGTGGTTGCTACTGGTTACCTCCGTGTGCCGCTGAGTCCTGCCGCTGTGGTCAGCGCTATCGTCCATCTCCTGCTGATCCACTCTCCACGCCTTCACGTGTTCCACTGGCCTCTACCCTCCTGTCAGCATTGGATTTGTATCTCTTCTACTACCCTCTGCTGGATCATCTCCATTCTCCTGGGTTTCCTATGAGTCCAGTTCCACGTGTTGTTGACTCCTGTGGATTCGTGTCCCTGTCGGTCTACTCACCTGTGCGCTGCACCTGCTAGACCGCTGCTTCTCCTATCCAGGGACTTCCTATCCAGTCGGCCTCCAGCCGCTCAGGTACCGCTGCAATCCCATCTGACTGCTACTGCTGAACCACGGTATGCATACTTCTCATTGACTGTGCTGTGTACTGCATATCTTGCTGGACTGTGTTTGGTTCTCTCTGGAGTCTGCTATCCGCTGAGTCTATTGCCATCATTGACTGTGTTATCATTGTGCTGGACTACTTCAAGAGACTTTCTAGATTGCAGACCTGATCAGTCATTTACATATATATATACCTATATTGTGCATATTACTGTGGATCGTGTATAAGGTGCCTGTGTATATCCTGTGTTGCAGTCTTCCCCCGTGCACCTCCTCACATATATATGCAGTGGTACAACTTGCTGATGTCAGACCACTGATCCCTGTTTCCGGTTACCTGTTCCATTATCCTCTCACATAGCAGTGGTACAACTTGCTACCGCAGACCACTGACTACCTGGATACCTCCACTTGGATTCCATTCCTTCACTCAGACAGCGGTACAACTTGCTACCCGCAGACCGCTGACTCTCATCACCTCCTTGTTTCTGTTGGACATTCCTCCTCACTATAGCAGTGGTACAACTTGCTATCGCAGACCACTGACTACCTTCACGTGTCCTTGTCCATACAGTTCCTTGTGTATCATTACCTCAGTATTACCAGTGTTGCTAGTCATAGACTTTCCTGAGCATCTCATCGGTCATCATTTCATGTTCCGTGATCACCCAGCTACCAGAGTACCCTATTACCATCTACATTGCTCTGGTAAGCCTACCATCTGGTGATCCCTGGGTAAAGACTCCTAGTGCCCGTGACAGTAAGATCAGGCCATGACAGACCCAGATTCGGAACCAACAGCTATAGAGATGCTGCGGTATCTGGTTACCCGTATGGAACAACAAGATGTTCGTCAACAACAGTTGCTGCAATGTTATCAGACGTTAGTCGCCCAAGTAACTTCTGTGCCAAAGGTGGCAGCCACTGTTGATCCTTCTGTGTCGTCATCTTCTTCCCCTGTGCCATCCCAGGTGTCTACTGCTTCCACGCTACACCTGCCTACTCCGTCAAAATATGATGGAGACCCCAAAACCTGTAGGGGTTTTCTTACTCAATGCTCAGTTCATTTTGAGCTCCAACCTCAAAATTTTTCTACCCATCGTTCCAGAGTGGCCTATCTTATTTCATTGTTTTCTGGACAAGCTCTCGCATGGGCTTCCCCTCTGTGGGAAAGAAACGATCCATTGTTACAGGATAGTGCCGAGTTTATTTCCACGTTCCGAAGTGTATTCGATGAACCAGGTCGTGTCATTTCCGCTGCATCCAGCATTCTCCGTCTTCGCCAAGGATCTCGCACTGTGGCTCAGTACGTCATTCGATTTAGGATCTTAGCCTCTGAACTTCAGTGGAACACTGAAGCACTAGTTGCCGCCTTCTGGCAGGGGCTTTCCGATAAAATTAAAAACGCACTGACTTCACAAGAACTACCCTCCTCTTTAGAAGATTTGATCTCTCTTTGCCATCGGGTAGACCTGAGGTTTCGTGAAAGAGAACCTGAGAAAACAACTTCGGTTAAAACACCTCCTCTCTCAAATCCTCAATTTCACCCAGCTTCATCTCCGGTGATACCCATGGAGATAGGTCGCTCCAAATTAACTTTAGAGGAGAGGGACCGAAGAATAAAGAATAGACTTTGTATCTATTGTGCCGATTCTACGCATATGCTCAATTCTTGTCCCAGGAGATGCCGGGCTCTAACCAATACTGGGGAGATAAGGTTAGGGTTCCTGCAGTCCTCTCCATCGTCTATGAAATCTAAAGTCTGCGCTTTTGATGTGACCATTTCCTTTGCTACCAAAACCTTTGAGTCACAGGCATTGATTGATTCCGGAGCAGCAGGAAATTTTATTTCCAAATCATTAGTAAATCAATGGTCTCTACCAGTGATTACCTTAAAAACACCCATTACTGTGACGGCTATAGATGGATCACGTCTCATCAACGGTCTCATCACCCAGAGTACGTCTCCAGTAACCCTTCAGATTGGTGCCCTGCATCATGAAGAAATATCGTTTTTGATCCTTCCTGTTACGACAAGTCCGATTGTCTTAGGCCTTCCATGGCTTCAGTGTCACTCTCCCCAGATTGACTGGCGCACTCCTCGAGTTACATCTTGGGGAACTGAATGTCATCATCGTTGTCTCTCCCAAGTGGTTTCATTCAAAAGACAGCATTCGTCTATTCCACCAGGTCCTCCTCCACAAGATCCTTCATCTACGGATCTGTGTGATAAAGGTCAGTCTGAACGCCTTCCTCCTCATCGGGCGTTCATGACGTCATCGGACGTTGAAGATGGATCTCAGGAGTCATCTTCAAAAAGTCAAGTGCTGGTGGTTCACGGTCACCATCCGTCTTTTCCGGAATTTCCTGCCCTCCCGCCCACCCAAGTTCCTGCGGTGGAAACTGTTTGTCAGACCTTTAAAAATATCTGGTCTCAGGTCAGAACCTGTTTAAAGAAGACTTCTGTCAAATATAAATCTTTCGCTGATAAGAAGAGGCGGGCTATTCCACCACTAAAAATTGGAGATCGTGTCTGGTTATCCACAAAAAATATTCGTTTGAAGGTTCCATCCATGAAATTCGCCCCTCGTTTTATTGGTCCATATAGGATCATTCAAGTTATCAATCCAGTATGTGTGAAACTCCTTCTTCCTAAGAGTCTTCGGATTTCTAATGCCTTCCATGTATCTTTGCTCAAACCTCTTATTATCAACCGTTTTTCAACTCCTCCCTCAGCTCCGCAGCCAGTTCAAGTTCATCAGGAGGAGGATTTTGAGATTACCGAGGTACTAGATGCAAAAATTTCGCGAGGAGTCCTCCACTTCCTCGTTCATTGGAGGGGCTTTGGTCCTGAGGAGCGCTCTTGGATCAAAGCTGAAGATCTTAATGCTCCTGCCCTTTTGAAGAAGTTTTACTCCAAAAATCCGGACAAGCCCGGTTCCAGGCGTTCTGTGCCCACCTTTAAAAGGGGGGGTACTGTCACTCACCGGACCGTGAGTGCCTCTTCCCGGACATTTAGGAACCGTGGTCGTCCACCATCCTGAGGGTCTGCGCATGCGCAGCCCTTTTCTATACTTCAGTGTATACCCCTTTAACTTAATTGGCAGATCAGGCAACCTCCCTATATTAAGCACCTGTGGTCACCACCACGTGGCCTGATCTTGGAGTCTCATTCCTCATGAGTCTCTGAAGGTGTTCCTGTATTACTTGTGTATTCAGTGCTGCTGATTCCTGTGGTTTCCAAACCACTTCTACTACTGTGGTTCCATACCACTTCTACCATCAACTGTATCATCAGGACTGTTTGCTGATTCCTATCCGCTGCCTCCGTGCACTACAGTCTTCTAAACCACTTCAACGTTATTTTATATCAATGTGACTGTTTGCTCGTTGCTATCCGCTGCCTCCGTGCACTCCAGCTTTTACTTCACTCACCTGCTTCTCATCAAGTCTGTTTGCTGATTTCTATCCACTGCCTCCGTGCACTACAGTCTCCTGCTGGCAACTCGCCTGTGTTCATCATCGTGACTGCCAGCTGACTACTATCCGCTGCCTCCGTGCACTACAGTCTCCTGCTTGCAACTCGCCTGTGTTCAACATCGTGACTGCCAGCTGATTACTATCCGCTGCCTCCGTGCACTACAGTCTCATCTCATCTTTGCTGTGACTTCCTCGAGACTGCCGCTTTCATTACCATCTGCTACACTTCGTGATCTACAGCTCCTGCCCTGCGCTGCACTCCTGTTTCCCATCGCTGTTGGTTCCTGTGGTTGCTACTGGTTACCTCCGTGTGCCGCTGAGTCCTGCCGCTGTGGTCAGCGCTATCGTCCATCTCCTGCTGATCCACTCTCCACGCCTTCACGTGTTCCACTGGCCTCTACCCTCCTGTCAGCATTGGATTTGTATCTCTTCTACTACCCTCTGCTGGATCATCTCCATTCTCCTGGGTTTCCTATGAGTCCAGTTCCACGTGTTGTTGACTCCTGTGGATTCGTGTCCCTGTCGGTCTACTCACCTGTGCGCTGCACCTGCTAGACCGCTGCTTCTCCTATCCAGGGACTTCCTATCCAGTCGGCCTCCAGCCGCTCAGGTACCGCTGCAATCCCATCTGACTGCTACTGCTGAACCACGGTATGCATACTTCTCATTGACTGTGCTGTGTACTGCATATCTTGCTGGACTGTGTTTGGTTCTCTCTGGAGTCTGCTATCCGCTGAGTCTATTGCCATCATTGACTGTGTTATCATTGTGCTGGACTACTTCAAGAGACTTTCTAGATTGCAGACCTGATCAGTCATTTACATATATATATACCTATATTGTGCATATTACTGTGGATCGTGTATAAGGTGCCTGTGTATATCCTGTGTTGCAGTCTTCCCCCGTGCACCTCCTCACATATATATGCAGTGGTACAACTTGCTGATGTCAGACCACTGATCCCTGTTTCCGGTTACCTGTTCCATTATCCTCTCACATAGCAGTGGTACAACTTGCTACCGCAGACCACTGACTACCTGGATACCTCCACTTGGATTCCATTCCTTCACTCAGACAGCGGTACAACTTGCTACCCGCAGACCGCTGACTCTCATCACCTCCTTGTTTCTGTTGGACATTCCTCCTCACTATAGCAGTGGTACAACTTGCTATCGCAGACCACTGACTACCTTCACGTGTCCTTGTCCATACAGTTCCTTGTGTATCATTACCTCAGTATTACCAGTGTTGCTAGTCATAGACTTTCCTGAGCATCTCATCGGTCATCATTTCATGTTCCGTGATCACCCAGCTACCAGAGTACCCTATTACCATCTACATTGCTCTGGTAAGCCTACCATCTGGTGATCCCTGGGTAAAGACTCCTAGTGCCCGTGACAAGGACCATGGTCTTATCTTAAAATATAGTTGGCAGCTACTGTATTTTTCTCCTCGGTACAACCCATGCCTACGCTACGGTCTATGGGGGGAATTCAACTGGCCGTGTTACTGTAAAAAGTAACGCGGACTGCGCACTATTAAGGTAATAGTGCACATAATAACCGTTATTATGGTAATTTCAACGTTGGCTCTTTACTCGCAGCTCCCTGAGCCGCGAGCAGAAATCTGTGTTAAAATGACCGTATTAACAGTAATACACTTAGTGCAGCGCTATTCTGAGTGGGGGGTTGACTTCCCCCCTATAAGTTGCTGGTTTGCTGTCTATGTATTTGAATAAATGATTTGGAAACTGTATCTTTTCACTGGTATCTCATGCTGTAATGTACCTCTGATAACGTTTGAAATGAAAGAGTTTAAAAAATATATATATAGTTTGCAACTGTAACATTTTACAGGTTTGGCGATCCCTGTAAAACTTTTCTGAAAGGTTCAATTTGGGATCAGGAACAAAAAGTTGAAGAACAACCTTTTTTTTGGGCTGAAACCCTAAAACAAAAATCATGGAAAGCTGCTACAAGGCTTGAATTGGATCTTCAAGAATATGAGCTGGACTTTGGACCAGGATAGATATATGTTTGTGGAGCTGTTATAATGTTATTCCCTCTAGTGACATCAGTAGATCCTCAGTAGGTCAGATCCTATACATGAGGTAGTCATGGTCTATACCTTTGGCAGCTCATTTCCCTTTGACAATGATGTGGTAACTAGTTGTTTGTCTTCTACACCAACTTTAGTCGCTGACCAGTATTTCTTTTGCTAACGGACAATAGACAAATCAGGCCGGAATCTAGAATTCAAAACAACAACTAGAGGTCAAACTTGATTTTCAGGCTACTCAGAGGCATGGGGGGAAGTCCCTACTTCTCAAATATCTTTAGAGACATCTCAAAGTCTTCCAGCTCATCTTCTCCGTTGATAAAAGGAATCACATGCGCAGCAATAGTGCTGAAGAGGGATAAAGGAGGAAGGTCGCTAGGCGGCCCGATGCAAGTGGCATGAAGAAAGGGGGGCAGACAACGAAGTCCGTCCTATTTTGTTACACCTGAGCAGTGCAGGCAGCCACTCAGGGAAAGGAGGGGGTGAGACAGGAGGCAGGACAAGGTGAGGGTACTTAAAGGAGAGGGGGAAGGAAGTGTTTTATACGTAGTGGCGAGCAAGGCATAGAAAGGGGGGAGCCAGCAGGGCCGGGCGGTATCAACCCAGGAAGACGGCTGCACGCCTGGTTCCAGCTTCAACAGTTGGGCCAATACGGGCGGCGTGTCAGGTTTCAGCAGTTGGAGGGTGATTTATGCGGAGGGAATGGTCTCCGGAGGACGTCATTGTGGTGCCTACATGGTGGGCAGAACACGCCCTATTTTTCCAGATGGAACTGGAAAAAGGTGGTAAATTTTATTAGCCTTGCACGCCGCTCGTCTGCCAAATACAAGTTTGGAAGTGTTTAAAAAAGCTGTGAGCAAAATAATTTTGCCAAATACTTGTCTCAGAGTCTTTATTAGCTGACTGCGTGGGGCGCCGGTTGGTCGGCCTCTGTCCCTATACAAAGCAGAGAGAAAGGTTTGTGTGTTTCAAAAAGATGTTCTAATTTTTAATAAATAATCTTTTTGAAAACTTATTTATTTTAAAGTGGTGTCAAACTTTTGGACAAACCAACCTCAATACAACAGACCGCCTAGATCTCCCTCATTACCTGTAAGCTGGATCACACAACCTGTGCATGGCCATCTTTTCCATTGGGCACGATGGGCAGCTGCACGGGGGCCCCACAGGCAAGGGGGCCCCATAGGCAGGGCTCTTAATGAGAATAAATAATCCTGCAAAAGAAAGAAACCTGCAAAAAAAAACCTACAAGGGTCACTGAGCAAGTACATCTATCTATCTCTATATATCTATATCTGTATCTGTATACATCTATATATCTATATCTAGGGGCCCCGGTGCACTGCTTTGCCCGGGGGCCCTTAATGTTGTTAAGATGGCCCTGAACCTGTGCATCTTCCCTGCAGCAATACAGCTAGGAAAACACAAGCGCTAAACTCCATGGAGCTGTGCTGAAGAGCTGCGGTCAAATGAAGTCTTTCGGCGACAGACGCCATCACCTGAGCCGACTCTCCGTTACAGGTAACAGTTACTATGGGGGGGTTTGTTGTTTTAAGAAGAGGACTTCTAAAAGTGGACAAACCCTTTACCAAATTTCAACAACTACTTCAGTTAAATGCTCAACATAGTTACTTATAATCTTTCCAGGAAGGACAAGTAAGAAACAATGTTTTACAGTAGTATTTAGATATAGTTATAGTAAAAGAGTTTCTCCGCTAGATAAAATTGAGATAAACCTCCAAGAATTTACTATAAATAACTTTGTGGAATGATACAATCAGTTCCGGTGTTTTGCTGTCAGTTTGACACAATCTAATTCCACCAAGAAAATACAACAAAATGAACTTGCAGAAGTTGCAGATCCCCGGCCCAGATGCAGCTCCAGAGTCTGATGCTGTAACTTAGAGTATGATGTGATTAATGGGCGTCATCTCATTTGTGGACCTGGATTATACTCCGGCTGCAGACACATGCAGAGATAAATACACAGGGAACAGATCCGCAGGAAGACCCCGTACACTGTAAGACCCCGTACACTGTAAGACCCCGTACACTGTAAGACCCGTACACTGTAAGACCCCGTACACTGTAAGAGCCGTACACTGTAAGACCCGTACACTGTAAGACCTGTACACTATAAGACCCCGTACACTGTAAGACCTGTACACTATAAGACCCGTACACTGTAAGACCCGTACACTGTAAGACCCCGTACACTGTAAGACCCGTACACTGTAAGACCCCGTATACTGTAAGAGCCGTACACTGTAAGACCCGTACACTGTAAGACCCCGTACACTGTAAGACCCCGTATACTGTAAGACCCCGTATACTGTAAGACCCGTACACTGTAAGACCCCGTATACTGTAAGACCCCGTACACTGTAAGACCCGTACACTGTAAGACCCCGTATACTGTAAGAGCCGTACACTGTAAGACTCCGTATACTGTAAGACCCCGTACACTGTAAGACCCGTACACTGTAAGACCCCGTACACTGTAAGACCCGTACACTGTAAGACCCCGTATACTGTAAGAGCCGTACACTGTAAGACCCCTTACACTGTAAGACCCTGTACACTGTAAGACCCCGTATACTGTAAGACCCGTACACTGTAAGACCCCGTACACTGTAAGACCCGTACACTGTAAGACCCCGTATACTGTAAGAGCCGTACACTATAAGACCCCGTACACTGTAAGACCCCGTACACTGTAAGATCCCGTACACTGTAAGACCCGTACACTATAAGACCCCGTACACTATAAGACCCCGTACACTGTAAAACCTGTACACTATAAGACCCTGTATACTGTAAGACCCCGTATACTGTAAGACCCCGTACACTGTAAGACCCCGTACACTATAAGACCCGTACACTATAAGACCCCGTACACTGTAAAACATGTACACTATAAGACCCCGTACACTGTAAGACCCCGTACACTGTAAGACCCGTACACTGTAAGACCCCGTACACTGTAAGACCCCGTACACTATAGGACCCCGTACACTGTAAGACCCCGTACACTGTAAGACCCCGTACACTATAGGACCCGTACAACCGGATGGGAGTTTATGCAAAACTGACACTTTGTAGCCATAAAACTAAGAGAGCAAATAAAACATTTTAAAGGCAATTGACAGCTTTAAAAAAACACATTAAATGGTTCTGATGATCACATGAGGTGACCCAATAACTACACAGGACAGAGATTCACACATGGGGCTGATTCATTAAGGGACGTAGATGTCGATACGTGTTGTTGTATTTTGTATAATATCGCTCTGCGAACGCCCAGAAGCAGGTGATACGTCAGTGAACGCAGCAACATTCAATTCATCTTCGAGCGCAAAGAACCCTTACTACAGACTATGAGTTCAGGGACGGAACAGGGACGTAGTGAATGTACAGTAAGGAGGTGCCAGGCTGAGCGCACTCAGCAGCGTCTTATTCAAGTTTTGGGCATCTCTCAAGTACGTGATTTTCTGTCCTATCACCTGCACCAGCTACAGGTCAGGTGTAAGTGCTGATTACTAGTGATGACGGCTGTGTATACAGCTACAGGTCAGGTGTAAGTGCTGATTACTAGTGATGACGGCTGTGTATACAGCTACAGGTCAGGTGTAAGTGCTGATTACTAGTGATGACGGCTGTGTATACAGCTACAGGTCAGGTGTAAGTGCTGATTACTAGTGATGACGGCTGTGTATACAGCTACAGGTCAGGTGTAAGTGCTGATTACTAGTGATGACGGCTGTGTATACAGCTACAGGTCAGGTGTAAGTGCTGATTACTAGTGATGACGGCTGTGTATACAGCTACAGGTCAGGTGTAAGTGCTGATTACTAGTGATGACGGCTGTGTATACAGCTACAGGTCAGGTGTAAGTGCTGATTACTAGTGATGACGGCTGTGTATACAGCTACAGGTCAGGTGTAAGTGCTGATTACTAGTGATGACGGCTGTGTATACAGCTACAGGTCAGGTGTAAGTGCTGATTACTAGTGATGACGGCTGTGTATACAGCTACAGGTCAGGTGTAAGTGCTGATTACTAGTGATGACGGCTGTGTATACAGCTACAGGTCAGGTGTAAGTGCTGATTACTAGTGATGACGGCTGTGTATACAGCTACAGGTCAGGTGTAAGTGCTGATTACTAGTGATGACGGCTGTGTATACAGCTACAGGTCAGGTGTAAGTGCTGATTACTAGTGATGACGGCTGTGTATACAGCTACAGGTCAGGTGTAAGTGCTGATTACTGGTGATGACGGCTGTGTATACAGCTACAGGTCAGGTGTAAGTGCTGATTACTAGTGATGACGGCTGTGTATACAGCTACAGGTCAGGTGTAAGTGCTGATTACTAGTGATGACGGCTGTGTATATAGCTACAGGTCAGGTGTAAGTGCTGATTACTAGTGATGACGGCTGTGGATACAGCTACAGGTCAGGTGTAAGCGCTGATTACTAGTGATGACGGCTGTGTATACAGCTACAGGTCAGGTGTAAGTGCTGATTACTAGTGATGACGGCTGTGTATACAGCTACAGGTCAGGTGTAAGTGCTGATTACTAGTGATGACGGCTGTGTATACAGCTACAGGTCAGGTGTAAGTGCTGATTACTAGTGATGACGGCTGTGTATACAGCTACAGGTCAGGTGTAAGCGCTGATTACTAGTGATGACGGCTGTGTATACAGCTACAGGTCAGGTGTAAGCGCTGATTACTAGTGATGACGGCTGTGTATACAGCTACAGGTCAGGTGTAAGTGCTGATTACTAGTGATGACGGCTGTGTATACAGCTACAGGTCAGGTGTAAGTGCTGATTACTAGTGATGACGGCTGTGTATACAGCTACAGGTCAGGTGTAAGTGCTGATTACTAGTGATGACGGCTGTGTATACAGCTACAGGTCAGGTGTAAGTGCTGATTACTAGTGATGACGGCTGTGTATACAGCTACAGGTCAGGTGTAAGCGCTGATTACTAGTGATGACGGCTGTGTATACAGCTACAGGTCAGGTGTAAGCGCTGATTACTAGTGATGACGGCTGTGGATACAGCTACAGGTCAGGTGTAAGCGCTGATTACTAGTGATGACGGCTGTGTATACAGCTACAGGTCAGGTGTAAGTGCTGATTACTAGTGATGACGGCTGTGTATACAGCTACAGGTCAGGTGTAAGTGCTGATTACTAGTGATGACGGCTGTGTATACAGCTACAGGTCAGGTGTAAGTGCTGATTACTAGTGATGACGGCTGTGTATACAGCTACAGGTCAGGTGTAAGTGCTGATTACTAGTGATGACGGCTGTGTATACAGCTACAGGTCAGGTGTAAGTGCTGATTACTAGTGATGACGGCTGTGTATACAGCTACAGGTCAGGTGTAAGTGCTGATTACTAGTGATGACGGCTGTGTATACAGCTACAGGTCAGGTGTAAGTGCTGATTACTAGTGATGACGGCTGTGTATACAGCTAGAACATGTGTCTGCAATCAGCAGCAGCTGTAACAATGTATTTTTGCAGAGACCTCGTACCATGGCATTCCCCAGTCAGATATAATAAGTACATAAGGCACCTGATTCATCTCCGAACATAACTTGCATTTAAAAAACAAGCACCGAACTTGATCGTCTTTACGACTGTATTCAAGTCCATACAGATCTCAATATACATTGAATCTGGGAGTAACTACGCTCTGCCTAAACGTTACAAGCTGTATGTCGACAGGCAGAACAGACCGAAGGATACGTACATATGGATGTGCAATATAAATTCCCATCAGAACACAAGCAAAAAAAATATTTTATAACAAAATTAACAACTCATAACTATAATCATTAAAAAAATATATGTTTATTATTTAAAAAAATCATTAAATAAATAAATAATGTTCTTAATGCGTACTATGGTGTCTGTCTGTGGCTTCCTGCTGCCTCCATTCCCCTCCTCACATCATGTCACTGCCCCTGTCACATGCAGCCCTGTCCTTACTAACACATCACTCCTCTCCTGATATACTCTGTGCTGCTGTGGACCCTGCTCCTTCCACTATATAACTTTAAGTCCGTGGCTTCCTGCTGCCTCTATTCCCCTCCTCACATCATGTCACTGCCCCTGTCACATGCAGCCCTGTCCTCACTAACACATCACTCATCTCCTGATATACTCTGTGCTGCTGGGGGACCCTGCTCCTTCCACTATATAACTCTCAGTCTGTGGCTTCCTGCTGCCTCCATTCCCCTCTTCACATCACGTCACTGCCCCTGTCACATGCAGCCCTGTCCTCACTAACACATCACTCATCTCCTGATATACTCTGTGCTGCTGGGGACCCTGCTCCTTCCACTATATAACTCTCAGTCTGTGGCTTCCTGCTGCCTCCATTCCCCTCCTCACATCATGTCACTGCCCCTGTCACATGCAGCCCTGTCCTCACTAACACATCACTCATCTCCTGATATACTCTGTGCTGCTGAAAAAGGCGATAACAGTAAAGTGATTTAAAAAGTGCTTTAATCCTTGAATTAATTTTTCTTTTTATTAGTGAAACTGGAAGTTTAAATCCCGCCATACATATATCCATATAGATGAGTCCGCTGAAGCAGTATGTTAACCCTTACCTCCTCTGGGTCAGTATCGCTCTGCAGGTGAAATGTTATTGACTATTTGCACCGATAAGGGTTTTTTTTTATTACTTTGAAAAGCATTTTGATAAATTAACCACTAATATCCTTTCAGATATTTATAACAAAGTGAATGAAACATTTCAGTGAAGAGATGATGTTTGTTTTATAAGTGATTTCTAGGTAACGACTCCTTTACTTTTGGTTTCATGATGACTTCAGGAATATAAGTGATCTGACTGGTATAAGGGTCTTATACTGAATAACCTGTTTTATCAGCGCGCAAACCGCTGCATGCAAATGAGCTGGGCGGAGCTTGAGATGGAGGAAACAATGTTGCTAGAACAACAAAGAATCAGTTAGTGGGGGATACTTTCTGCATCTGAAATTATTTATTGCTACAAATGAACCAGATATTAACTCAGTCAGTTAATTATTAATTCTACGCTTTGAATCTTCGCTTTTATCTATCAGACAACCTCGCTTTTAATTAAGGAAGAACATTGTTTTTTTTTCTTTTATATTTGTGTCACCCAGATTCCTCCACTGTAATTGTCATCAGTCCAGTTTTCCCAGCCGGTTGGTTTCATCAGATGCCGCTGGTTGGAATAATCAGAGCTGTCGCACAGAACTGCGCACGTTGGAACAGCGTGACTTATAGCCAGCGGCGGCGGGTGCATTTCACTAGTTAATTAGCCCAGGGACCAAGTCCTTTCATGTGTAATTTAGAACAGAGACCCCCAGCGAGAGGGCACAGGAGGCAGGAGAGAGACAGACAATACTACAGAGGTCACCCCCAATCTGAGAGCGCCTGACCTTCACCCACTGCCCGAACCTGGGGAGAACAAACGGCCTCTGATGATCGGTCAGGGGGCTTCTAAGGCACCCAGTGGTAACTAATTGTTTTATAACCTCATTAAAAGGAAGACAGAGAGAGAGAGAGAGAGAGAGAGGTGCAGAGGGATAATGTGATTAAGAATCTGCTTTATAATATCCCAGTAATATGACATCCAGCCTGTAACGGAGACACTTCTGGGGACGCTTAGAAAGCCTTCCGAGGTCTGATCAATCTGCCGCAGTTACCTCCAAAGCATTTAAGGAAAGTCTGTCTCATTTCCAGTGTCTCTGTAAGACTCCCTGCAGGAACCATTAGGCCGAGCAGCATTTGGGAGGTAATGACCTGAAGAAGGCTCTGAGCAGTAGGGGAGATATTCTCAGACCCCCGCACCAGGCTGGATCATGGTCCTCAGTCAGCGGAGAGGGAAATATGGATTGTGGAAGTCACTTCGCTGGTGTTTAATAACCCAAAACTTAAAGAAAAGTTTTTCAGAGTCTTAGACGTCGCTGTGATGTTCGAGGCTGTCGCTTGTTGGCTTTTACTGAAGGCCTCGATTTATGAGCTGTTGTAATAATTCTGGGATAATGTAGATAATGTAGATTCCTATTATGTACCTGACACATAGTAAACCTGCCACACTGCCCAGATAAAAGAAATATCATCCATCCAGAAGGATGGGATAACACCCCACGTGTTGTAATGTCTACGGGTTAGTTACTAGTCGCAGAATGTGTAGGCGCACAGAGTGTTTAACGTTGCACTATTATGCTTTTTTTGTGCACCGTTTATATATATAGGTAGTCGCGTCCTTTCGCAGTTCCAAATACAAATACACTTGGTGTAATAGGTAGAAATGTCACTATGATCACCAGTCCCTTTAATAGTTTGCAAATTTTCCATTTTCTGCTACAATACTTCCCGTTCCAGCCTGATTGATGTCTTAAATAAGTGAGGAGAGAGAGGAAGCGTTGGGACCAGAGCTGAGTCATCCATTATATAATCTTGGCTCCTGTGTAGGGCTCAGAGAGCACTGAGGGGCCCGGATTACTCTAAATCATGTTTAAGTGTGTCCATTTTTTGACAAACGAAGGGGGGTTCCAAATCTGTATCTTTCCTTAGGGCCCCATGGGGGTCCAAATCAGGCTCTGATTGGGACGGTCGTTTCTGCAATAAATACATTTATTACTTTGAGGGTCTGAAAGGTTCAAAAGGCTCCTTAGTGAAAGTATAGACTGACCCCCAATTAGCAGCATCTCCAGAGCCCCCATAAACACAGGAGGACAGAGGCGCTGTATCCCCCTTTATTCTGGTAATGCCACAAAACTGTGCACCAGACAGAAGCACCCCATGCACCCAGTATAAGGAACACACTTGTGCACCTCACAGTCATCGAATCCTAATTTCTTAGACAACGACTTCTCGTAAACATGAGGTAATAAGTGCAAAATAGGCAACAGATGTAATAACATAACTTGCGCAGTGAGGCTGCGCTTTAAGAGCTTTGTGTACGACCCTTAATATCTAGTGTTTTTCTCAGACATATGAAGAACGTGATTCATCTAATAAGCGCAACTTGCACTTAACATAACTTCATTCACATCCGAATGATATGCATGTGCACCGGTGATTACTGGCGTGAGTCCCGTTGTGGTACATGTGTCGTGCTACTTCACGCAAGATACAGCGCGCAAATGGACTTGTGTTGGAGGATGAATCAGACCACACTGTATTATAGGCCACATATATGCAGCAATGTGGCATTGTTATACATTACAGAATGCATTCGTGGTATATTTGTGGGCAGCACGGTGGCTCAGTGGTTAGCACTTCTGCCTCACAGCGCTGGGGTCATGAGTTCAATTCCCAACCATGGCCTTATCTGTGTGGAGTTTGTATGTTCTCCCCATGTTTGCGTGGGTTTCCTGCGGGTACTCCGGTTTCCTCCCACACTCCAAAAACATACTGGTAGGTTAATTGACTGGCATCAAAATTGACCCTGGTCTGTCTTTTTGTCTGTGTGTGTGTATGTGTGTGAGAGAATTTAGACTGTAAACTCCAATGGGGCAGGGACTGATGTGAGTGAATTCTCTGTACAGCGCTGCGTAATTAGTGGCGCTATATAAATAATTGGTGATGATGATGATGATTTCAACGCCTAAAGGCTCCGAGCAGCTGTGAGTTTGGGTATCCTGAATCTGGGATGCTTGTGGTGGTATTTCTGATACTTAGGGGTAGGGTCTTCGAGGGGGGGGATGGATGTTGATCTAAGTGCTCTAAATAATATAAATCACATTATCCCCCAATTTTTACTGATTTCCGGCTTATTGCTGCTGTATCACTACAGACAATGACAGCATCACTTTTGCAAGTAACTTTTAAACTAATCATCATAATTACAATCATCGGTCATAGAGAAGACAGAACAGGAGCGCTGAGCTTTCATGAAAGAGATTGTATAAATAATTATCTCTCCGTATTCCCGACATTATCACCTGTTAACTGGATTTAAAAATCTGTGTGAATGAGGAAGAGACGTGTTTATCATTCTCACCTGCGTTGATATAAAAGTGTAGAATCACCTCTTCCGTGTGACCTGTCTCCCCATCTGCACCTCGCACGCAGGTAACGATGACAATGAATGTAAATGTTGTATGAATGACCAACAACCGGGAGGAAGAGGCGGCGGCAGAGGATCATTCCTTTGCCGAAATCATAAAGGTGAATTCATGGAGATAATGGGTCTGACTGAGCACAATGTGCGTTTGTTTTACATACATTGATCGGTGTACGTACGTTCAAGTTCCACAAGGAGCGGATCTGAATATACGTCGCTTGATGAATAATTAATATGTGCTCATTGTTGTATCGTTGTTATATCTCCTTGGTTCTACATCCTGCAGTCGCTGCTCGCAAGTTCTCTTGTAGCGAGTGGGGGAGGGAGGAGATTTAGGGGCATATTTAAGAAAGCACTATCGTGCACTTACCGTGGAAATCAGGTCCCGATGTGTCCTCTGCAAATTTATTAAAGGTGCAATGCAGCAGATATCATGGACTCCTCTTCGTTTTTGCGAGCAGTCACCATTCAACAGAATGGTGACTGCTCTGGCCGCAATCTAACAAGTCCCAAAAAAAACATTTTTTTCGGAAACTTGTCTTGATAATGTACCAGCTGAAGCTGATGTACATTATCATAATTGAAAGTTTTCAGTGCTCTGAAGAGCAGAGCTGGACAGCGCATGTGTGGTGGGATCACATGATCCCTCCCTGTCACTCCCCGCTCTCTCTGCAACTATAGTTGCAGAGACAGAGTGGAGATGTCTGTGCACATGCGCAGTTCCAGTGTGAAGACAAATGAAGAGGACCTGGAGGACATCGCGCTCCGAAGAGGGGGGTAAGTGTGATTTTTTTATCACAGAAACAGCAGTTTTTCCGAACTGCTGTTTCTGTGATTCGTTTTTCATAAATTTGAGAAATAGTTCAATCCTGATCCATGCGATAAGGATTGATAACTATTTCTCAATTTTGCCGATGATTGATAAATGTGCTGCTTAGAGAGCTCAGACCACTGTTTTTTCAAACTTAATTTATACAGGTGTCTGCTAAAAACTTTTAGCTTAAAAATATGTCATTTATCAACATTAATATATATATATATATATATATATATATATATATATATATATATATATATATTTGTACAGGAAGGCAGCAGAAATGTTAATCACAATAATTAGCATATTATCTTGTTATGTTATTTTTATAATTTGTGTGAAGTTCTTTCTTAATTACATTTATGCAGCTCAGTAGTGAAAGTAACACAATGTCAGGGAACGACTTCTATGTTCTGAGCCTGGCATTGCAGTCCGCTGTATGTGAAATATTACAGGGTAACTCTACCCACATAGTATTTTATATTAACTGCAGTTTGGTCAGTTTCCATCTGGGGTTCCCTCCCAAACATGCTCACTACCTCCAGCTGTGTCTTCACCTCTTATTCCCGGTTCTCCTTATGCTGCTCCGGCTGGACGAGAAATACGGCCAATCGATGTGGGTTTTTATATTCCCTCCCATCAGCCCTTGCAGCCCAGATCTGGTGGGAAATGAGGAGTCAGGTCTGGAGGGGCTGTCGTAGGATCGTTCTGTCTAATAACTTCCAGTATGACCTGGGGTCTAAAATATAGTCTCTTTCCTATGGTCAAAATTCACACAAGAAAAACTATATGTACAACAAACTACGGTGACTTGTTATTAGTTACACGGCAGAGAATGACTCAGCCATCAGTGTATTAATCCAGACACAAAGCACAGCTGTGATCCAGGTATGTAGCGCTGTGTTCTGTAGCCTTGGATAACAGTGAATCATCAGCTTCACGGGTCTGTTTCCAAATCAGATACTTAATTGAACCCATCTAACCCATGAACCCTAACAATGGAACCCGCAAGATAATCAGAGAGCCTGCAGGCCAGTGGTGCTGCAAGTGCCATGCACCAGGGTACCTGGAGATAATGGGGCCCATTGCATGGCAGATGCAGAGAGGTGAGGGCCCCGGCTCCCTCATCCCCACCTCCAGGCTCCGGGGCCCACGGCTCACTAGTTCCACCTCTGTGGTAGGTCTATGTGCAGCAAACAGATCCAAATATATTTAGCTCCACTCTGAGCTGTAAGAGTCTCTTTTAGGGGCCTATTTTTTAAGCCCTAAACCATCTGGAAACTGCTTTTTACACATCGTTTATGTGCTTTTAAGTAAAATGTTCATTTAAGAAAAGCCGAACATTAGACAAATTACCGCATTAGATCGTAGTCAACATAATACTCATACTTCCTATCGTATACGCTGTACCGACGTTACTTGTTTATTCAATTGTCCCAAAAAGTCATCTGTCATCGTTGACAGATGATAATTAACGGGAAAAAAACCCGATCATCAGTAAATAGGCCTTTTAGAGAGAAATTAAATGATCCCATTCAGACAGTGCCCATAATGAGTGGGCGACTCTATGTCCTGCCTTGGAAGAGGTTAGTGAGAGGTCTCAGTACAATGCAGCTTTCCCCGTACGGTATATAGTGTACTCTCAGGATTATATATCTAATCAACAATAAACAATGGCACAGTACAAGGTGAAACAGCACAGTACAAGTAACAGTAAGCACTATAACTCTGGGGGCTCAGGCACAGCATGAAAGAGAGGGAGGGAGGGGAAAAGTGAGTACAGGCAGGTAACTATGGCCCAAGAGGGTGGGCACGGATGACAGGTTGAGAGTCACTGAGGGGAGCAGAGAGAAGCGAGAGGAGACAGAGGGCAGAGGGACCAAGAGGAGGTGAGCAGAGTAGCTGGAGAGCACAGTTAAAAGTGATGGAAACAGGAGGTAGGAGAGCCCTGCTCAAAGAGGCGAACAATCTACTGTCATAGTATGGTCATAATGGTAGGTGTAGGCCTCTGCGATGGAATAAGAGTATTGGTTTCTTGCAGATTCCATTGTTAGGTGAGAGTTGGGTGCAATTAAGTATTTGGTTTGGTAACCGACCTGGAAAGCAGATGACCCACCTATAGCAAAGACCGCAGCCCAATATGAAACAATCTATAGGGCGATCTTTGAGAAGACTGTGGAAAATGATGGTCATACATGGTCAGATTCAAGCGGACGATCAGACCAAGCTTTGAGACAATATGGCGGACAGTTAGATGACAGCGCAGACTAGCAGATCATTTGATTCACCGGATTTTTCTGACACAAAGCTTAAATTTTAAATGAGACTTTGCCTGTATTAAACGTTCTTTATATTCTTATAAAAATAAGGAATTAATCAGGTACTTTTGATATAAAGGTTTGTCAGTCTGTTCATATATTGTCCATTTTCCGGAGACCATAAGCCCAGCTCCTGCGTGTTGTTCCTGGGACTTTTGTCCGCTGAGCTGTACGATACGATCATCCCTCACAGCGGCTTAATGTGCTGCCTCTTATAAGCATCATTTAGTCTAAATCTTATTTTTTACCTCAATGTCCTGCTAGGTCTCTTTATGGGGATTAGGGAGAGTTGTGGATTCCTCGCTGACCCCTTTTGGGATGATGAATGTAGTGAGACGCGGATGGGAAAGCGGAGCAGAGAAGCGCGTTCTCCCCTATGTACAATATCACAGACGAGTTTATACTGAGCTCCTACCTCTAGGATGCTCTAATGTGCTCTGTATCATATAGGAAATAGTCTATGTCCCCTGAATATTGTTATTTATCAAAAGTAAATAACACTGAACAAGGCAACTTACCCTGAGGCTGCATCTACACTGGCTCGATCTTCTACAACCTGCGTTTTAATCTGTGATAAATAAATTTATATTATTAACCTGTACAGTTTTCCATAATTGTTCAAATAACTCGTTTCTGCAGTGTTTTAAATACTTGTGTAATTTTTCAACTGTTAAGCTGTTACGTTTTGTTTTGTGCGCAGACTTTGCGCGATGTTTTTCATAGATTGCATTGGTGGCGCCCTGATACATTTACTGCATTTTCTTGGCACTTTGCATGGTGCGCGTGGTGCTACATACAGTAAATGCTGCAAAAAAACCCACGTGGGCGAAACAACTAAAAACTTTTCAATAAAGTTTTGAAAACGGGAAAAAGACGGCATATTAATATTATATATATTGGCACAATACTATGTGGAAAGACTGATTGTCTGTTATATCTGACCTGTGATAGGTGAACAAGGGAAGAGGTAAAGCTAACCCCACAACTGACCCGATTTAGACGTAAGAGTCATCATTCTGGGAAACTTGGTGGAGCTGAGTAAGAGCTGAAAGCCCCGGGTTATAAATAAACCTAGGGTATCTCATTTCTTCATTATACGGCGGGAGCTCCTGCAGACAGGAACTAGTCTGCGCCGTTATATTCGGTTAATTATTTTGCCAATCATATTCCAGAGGAATATTTGGGTTTTTACAAGCTGCAAGAAAAAGGAGATATTTATTAACACACTTAGAACTTTTTTATGTTTTTTTTTTTTTCACTAAGACAGCCACGGACCCTTGAAATATTTTTTGGGAGGTTTAAAGCTTACAACTTTGGATCCCTTACACATGATGAACTTTTCAATAAATTCAGTGGTAAAATGAGGAGTGTAGTTTATTTAAATTTTGGATTGGAGCAATACATGATACAGCGGGACCTGGGTGTCATAGCATACTGGCACTTGTGGTTCCTGGCAGCCATGGGTATGGTGTGCTTGTAATACAACAAGCACTAGCATGCCCAGACTGTTAATGGCAGGGACCTGTAGTGCATCAACACAAAATGGTGTTTAAAGATTAAATACTGCACACCCACCGCCCCAGGGGCATAGGAAGAGCTCAAGTGCTTTCAGCATGTGGCTGGGTACTCCAAGGGGGGAGGGGGTAGCACATTTTATTTTGCAGACTCCAATTCTCAAGGGTATCCAACCACGTGCTGACCTGGTTTGTCATTATGGCAGAGGGACCCCACACTGCAGACTCCCCTGCTATAGTGACACAAGGCCCGGCTTGCAAAGCGTAGTGCTTCTTCTAGTAAAATCTGAGGGACTCCACGCTTTTTGTCTCCCCGATTTTGCTAATACCAGCACCAGGCTGGCACCACTAGGGTTAATCTGATTGGGGGGGCACATTCATTTTTTTAACCCTTAGTGAGCTTGCGGATCTGTATTGCTGCCCAAGATTTATGTATTTTGGGAGGGGGGGGGGTGTAAACTTTACTACTTTTTTTATGTGTTATAAATGTTTCATGCTGGCATTGCTCATTTTATGGAGACATTACTGCTGTCGACAGACACAATGTCTACATTTTCAGTGTACAGACAGCATGGAAGTTTCGACATTTGCCCTGTCACCATTTTGGCGGTGATAGCATACTTGCCAACTTTTTCTCTATGCCTTCCGGGAACTGCCGAGGTGGAGGTGGGCGTGCAGGGGGCGGGGCTCCGAAATTGTGACATTTTGGACCCGCCCCCCGTGAGGTAATGATGCGAACGCCTCATTTTACAGCAGGGGTGGGGCTAAATGGCACGATTCCGGGAGAATCGCGGTATTTTGGCCCTAATTCTGCCCACTTCGGCAGATTTGGGAGATTGCCATACTCTCCCGGGAGTCCGTGAGACTCACGCAAAATGCGGGAGAGTTGGCAAGTATGGGTGATAGGATAAGTGTCAGCATATCAACTGTCAGAAATATGACTTGCACCGGTTTCTAGTTCCCCAGAAACCCCCTATGCTGGAATGACCACAGTTCTGTAGTTTAGAAGCATGAAACCAGTCTCCTCCTGTCTGCATTCTTGTGGGGGACCTGCTAATGTTTTAATTAGGGATGTGCACCGGCGACTTTTGGTGTTTTGTGTTTTGGATTCGGATTTCCGCGATGTTTTGGGTTCGGATTTGTTTCGCAAAACACCTGCCAAAAGGTTTTAGTTCGGATTTAAGGTTTTGGATTCGGATTTTTTTTGAAAAAAGCATAAAAAGTTCAAAAATCAAGTTTTTGGGCTTATTTTCACTCCTACGCTATTATTAACCTCAATAACATTCAATAACAATCATTTCCACTAATTTACAGTGTATTCTGAACACCTCACAATATTGTTATCAGTCCAAAACGTTGCAACGAGGTATCTTTCTGGACTGCGTAGAGGAGTGGTCACCACAATATAATTTAAAAACCCTGAACTTGTATGATTCGCACCAATAAATGTATCTGGACTGCGTAGAGGAGTGGTCACCACAATATAATTAATAAAAAACCCTCCACGGGTCTGAATTCCCCAAAAAAAATTCTGGACTGCGTAGTGGGGTGGCCCCGGTACCCAATTTGATACCGGGGCCACAATATAATTAATACACCCTCAACTGGTCAGAATTCCAGGGAACAGATGGCGGACACCGGATGGACGTCTAAAACCAACATAGCAGTTAAGGGCGCAGTTCCTCTTTTTTGTGACTGCACAAACAATTAACGTAGTAATAGAAATGACAGTTTTTGTTTTTGTTTTAAATAGAGAAAGAAAGAAGGTAGTACTAGAAATGGCAGTTATTTAGTTTCTTTTAAATAGAGAAAGAAAGAAGGTAGTAATAGAAATGGCAGTTCCTCTTTTTTGGAACTGCACAAACAGTGATGAAAATGAAGGTGGAGCTGGTGGCATGTCACGGTCCTCTTCAGGGGACAATCTCCTGACCAGCAGGTCTTTGCACCGCTGTAGACTTGTGTCCGCCGGAAACAGAGACACAACATACGCTTTAAACCGAGGATCGAGAACGGTGGGCAGAATGTATTCCTCTGACTTTAAAAGACTGACCACCCTCTGATCCTGGCAAAACGTATGAAGGGCTTCATCCACAAGAGCTACATGCTTGGTGGAATCGCAATGGTTTACCAGCTCCTCCCTCACTTTCTCCAGCTGCTTCTGCAAAAGCCTGATCAGGGGAATCACCTGACTCAAGCTGGCAGTGTGGGAACTGACTTCTCGTGTGGCAAGTTCAAATGGCTGCAGAACCTTGCACAACACGGAAATCAGTCTCCAGTGTGCTTGACTCAGGAGCATCCCCACTCCTTTTCCTATGTCGTAGGTGGCTGTGTAGGCTTGAATGGCCTTTTGATGCTCCTCCATCCTCTGCAGCATATAGAGGGTGGAGTTCTAGCACGTCACTACCTCTAGTTAATTTAGATTGCAAGGCTTGTAAATACTTTGAAGATAAAAAAAGCAGGCTGCACAGACTGTGGAGCTAGAAAGTGAAATTAAATGGACCACGTTACTTTGGTGGCTATCTATGCCCCCCCGCCCTACACTTGTAGTTGAATATAAAAAAAAGCAGCCTGCATAGACTGTAGAACTAGAAATTCAAATATACAAAGAAATGGACAAAGGCTGTTTGGTATCTGTCTGCATCAGATCCCCTCTCCACTAGGAGTAAAATAGAAAACTATTCAGCCGTTATATAATCTAGAATATAAATAGAGATTGAGAAAGGCAATTTGGTATCTGTCTGCATCATAATCATCAACATCCTCCTCAGCGCCAGCTACATCAATATCCTCCTCCCGGTGTACAACATTCACACCTTCATTAGCCAAATCTGTAACTGGACTGTGGGTGATCCTTCCAGCATATGCAGAGGGCGTGCTGCAAATGCTGGATGGAGTCATCTCTTCCCGTACAGTGATGGGAAGGTCAGGCTTTACAACCACCAACACCCTTGGACTCGCCTTGGGGATTTGTGATGTCATCTGTTTAGAAGGCAGAGTTCTTTGCTGTTTTGTTGTTGTTGCTGACAGCATAACTCTCTTAATTTTTTTGTAGGGGAGAAAGAGGAGGAGGGCTTAGATCCTTGGGTGAAGCTGGACCACTAGTCATGAACACGGGCCAGGGCCTAAGCCGTTCCTTGCCACTACGTGTCGTAAATGGCATATTGCCAACTTTACGTTTCTCCTCAGATGATTTTAAGTTTCTCTTTTTGCTATTTTTTGAGAACTTGGGCTTTTTGGATTTTACATGCCCTGTACTAGGAGATTGGGCATCGGGCTTGCCAGACGACGTTGATGGCATTTCATCGTCTATGTCATGACTAGTGGCAGCAGCTTCAGCATTAGGAGGAAGTGGGTCTTGATCTTTCCCTACTTTATCCTCCAAATTTTGGTTTTCCATTATATGTAGCAGAAGAGAGCATACCCCTAAGCCACACACACTCGGCAAAGCCTTTAAAAATTATATGCGGCACAGGAGAGTACCACTGGACTGGAGTTATACAGCAGTACCACTGGACTTATACTGCTGAATCAGTGAACTTGGTAATATTGCAGTACCAATGGGCTTATACTGCAGGATTGGCTTTGCAAATTTTGTTGTAATTAATTTTTTTTTAAATTATTTTTTTTATAACTTTTTTTAAATTTTTTAAACACTTGGGAATAATGGGGAAATAACTATGCCCTTAGAAGCACAGAGCACAGGACACAGCACCACTGGACTGAACAGGACACAGCACAGGACCCAGCAGCACCACTGAACTCAAAATTGACAGAGCACAGCACACAACAACACTGGACTGATACTGCAGAACACAGCACAGCACAGCACAGCACTGAACTGAACAGCACGAGATCTACCAGGACAGAGGACCACCTAACATACCCTCCCTCTACCCTGATCAATGCCCGAGTGAAGATGGCGGCGACTAGCGGGGAATTTATAGGTTCCGAGTATCGCGAGATCCGACAGCGGGATTATGACTCCGAGCCTCGGTTTCAAGTTTTCATTTGGCGCCAATACCCGGATCTGTCTCGGATCCGACTCGGATCGGCAACGTTCGGGTGGGCTCGGATTCAGGAAATCCGAGTGCGCTCATCTCTAGTTTTAATGAACTTTGGCTTCAAAAAAATGGCTGCCGTGAACGTCCTTACTTTTGGCTTTAGTGTGAATGCAGTAAAAGTGAGCTACTTGTGATATTCTGCAGTGTCCTGGCTGCTGAGAGTGATATTGAGCACTGGGTGACTGTAAATCTAATTGTCATTTTTTTTCTTTTAACTTAATCATACTTACCTACTTTCTTCAGCTCCCTTCCGGGAGCCAGCCAGTGGAGGGGGGCGTGAAGGGGCGGGGTGGCCGAAATCGCGTCATTTCGGCCCCGCCCCCTGTGACGTCATGACGCAAATTGCGTCATTTGACAGCGGGGGCGGGGCCAAACGCCGCGATTCACCGGGAATCGCGGCGTTTGGGATCTAATTCTGCCCACTTCACTAGGAAGTGGGGCACTTCCTAGTGAAGTGGGCAGAATTCGGGAGATTGCCACACTCGCCCGGGAGTCCGGGAGACTCTCACAAAATGCGGGAGTCTCCCGGACATTCCGGGAGAGTTGGCAAGTATGAACTTAATTGGATTTCAGGGGAAGATTAGTGTTCATGTTGTAGAGTTGTATTACTTTACAAACTATTACACTGTATTAATTTGGCAATAGGTTATAGTAATTGTATTCTACAATTATATATATATATATATGGCATAAAGTAACACAACGCACCCTTCTCGTGGCACTTTTGTCACCTTCTGTTGTAAGAACACCCAGCAGATATCAGCAACATGAAATCTTCTTGTTTTAAATCAAATATACTTATTGTTCTAATCACAATAAATAACACTTCTGTCAGGATGACACCAGCAAGCAATACCTTTACTTGCACCTCCTGGTGACCCTAAACACTAACTAGACATAGACCAGCTCACTACTGATTGGTCAACTAGTTCAGCGTCAGTCACCTCTAACAATAGCACAACTCAGGACTAAATACACAGGTCTCCTCCCACAGGTTTGGGTGACTGACAGGCGACACTCCCACCTTGTCTTTAAAGGAAGGCTCCTCAGGTGTTCTGTAACACCTATGCAGTACAGCCACCCCCATCAGCTCTGCTGCTAGCTGTGGATATAAACACATTAAAGCATGCAAGTAAATCACTTTTTACATTTACTTTACCACGTGTCTCTGACCTGTACATTACTCAACATAAGCACAGTGCTACACCTGTATATAACTTGGTTTGCAGGCTTTTCCCTGCAGACTGTTAGCTCCATAGCCAATTCCACTCTGAGAGGCCTGTGGCAAACCACTCCCATTGCCACATATCCCTCCCCCTAGCGTCACCATGTAAGGTGGCGCGGACCTCGCGAGGAGCGCATCTCTGTGGAAGAGAGTCTCTGCGACCATTTTGTCTACCTGATATTTTATAGCCTGAGACAAGGAAGGTTCTATTGTGTCTTTAACTGTCCTCACAATCACACCCACCAGTGCACTCATTGGGACCTTCTCTTCTTGACACCTGAGAACCCTGTTCTGAAACAGCCCGTCCTGTCTCTTTCTCCACTCATGACCCCTTATTTTCTGAATGGGACGTCTATGAGCTCCTTTTGATTGTGGTTGTACTGTTACAGCGGGATAGGCCTTCTGGCCTTCCAGACAAGCCCTACAAAACTTCTTTACTGCCACATAGACTCCGGGCCACTAATACCTGCGTAGAACTGTCTCCCTCATTTTACCTTCCCCTAAGTGTCTGCCACTCTCCTGCGTGTGTGCAGCTCCTAGCACTAAGGGTACATGGTTTTGTGGGACTACCAACTGTTCTACTGTTCTCCCTTTAACAGTAGTCACATGAAACAGCACATTTTTTTTAACAATATACAATGGCACACAGTCTGTCGCATTGACAGGCTTTGGTATATTCCCAACATTACTAGCCAAATTAAAGATACGCTTTAAAGCTACATCATTTTTCTGTTGACGTGCAAGGTTTGGCACAGGTGACAGTTCAGGATATTCAGACCAGTCTATATTGTCACCAACAGGTAAGGTGGGCACATATGAGATGTCACCCGCCAACGCTGATTCCGCTTGTCCAGTTTTGTGAAAGTTCTGCCGTGACCCCCACGAAAGTACTCCGGCTGGCGGCTCCCAGTGATTGAGGTTCAGACGTTGTGGTGTTTTTAGCAGATCCTTTAAGACCGGGCTTCCGACCAGTGAATCAATTACCGGCATGTCCGGCCGGATTTGCTCATCGAGGACCTCTTTATAGAGTGGGAAGTTTCGCCCCAGAACAATTGGATACGGCAGCTTGGGCGCTATAGCAGCCACTTCCTTCACAGTTTGTCCTTTCAGACTAATGGCCAAAAGAGTTCCTTTTAATCTCCTGACTACGCCATGTGTGCAGGGCACATTCATTTTGGGCAACCCCGAGATCTTGACCCCAGCTGGGACAGAATTGGAAACCAGCGTAATGTCCCTCCCAGAGTCCACGACTGTATGTACAATCTTGTTGTTCAAACGCATTGTCACTTTAAACAAAGGTGATCCACCGCTAGTGAAACTCTGGCAACAGCATCGAGAAAAGAAAGGCCCAGCTTGGCCAACCGAACAGTCCACTAGGTTTTGGCGCCCAGTCCACCTGGCTTTATAGTGACCAAGTTCTCCCCACCTGAAGCACCTCCTGTCAGGCACACTTACAGTTTGACCTAAATTAGCAGCAGGTTTCCCCTTTAGGCCCTTGACTTTGGGTTTACCCACTTGGACGCTCTCATCCTTGGTGTTCACCAAATTCCTCTGAGTGGATGTCAAGGTCACTGCTTGGTCACGTTCCTCAGCATACCTAGAAGACAGAGTTTTCTCTTCTTGGAGCAACTGTTCCAGCTTTTCATGCTGTTCAACAAGTACAAGCTTCTCCAACTTGCACTCCTCAAGCTCTCTTGCAGACTCTCTTGCTAAGAATACCTCTTGCTGAGCCCAGACAAGCTTCTGTTCTAAAGCAGCAATTTCTCTGTCTTTCTCTGCTACTATTTCATTAAGAACTTTCTCTGATTTGTCTCTTTCTTCACACACTTTTTGCAATGCATGCAACTCATTTTCCACAGATTCAAAAATCACATTTTCTTGCTCTCTCTGCTGCTTTAAATTCCACACTTCTTTTATAAGACAGCGGTTTTCCTCAATAAACATTTTCTCTAAAGAATCATACTCTTCCCTGGTCACATGTTCTGACACAGGTAACACTTGGGTTGTGCAGAGAGCATGAGATTCTCCTCTCTGATTTTCCATGTTTTCCTGTTGAGAATGTACCTCAGACACACCTGTTTGCACACTTTCCTTCTGAGCCATTTTGTTCTTTTTCTTGCCCATCTTAAGGAGTAAAGACAATTTTGTACCAGCAGCTTTCAAATATCAAGCTTCACATGTGTCCAGCACTTCCACAGGCAATTAGTGAAACAGGTGCATTAGTCTCCCACACAGGTAAAACAGCAACTTCAATGCATAGGCAAGACAGCAGACTTGTGGACCACACCCAACTCACAGCTCAGGAATAAACAAGGTATGGCACTACAATGCCCAGCCATTTATATACAAAAAAACTTTTGCTTTCTTTTGCAAAACAAATGCTGAATAGTTCACAGTAATATTTCTTCAGTCTCTCCTCAGACAAAAAAAATTGCTTGCTCAGCAATAGCAATCTCTTCACTGCAACAGACAGCATATACAGTTTAAGGTGTGATAGTGTGGAGGGACAGAAGACGCTGGAGCCGGTGCCCGTGAAGAGGGCGAAGATATCCGGCAGCGCTGTGCCCCTGGAGGGGCTGAAGAGGTCCCCGATGGTGCCCAGCTACAAGAAAGAAGAGGAGAAGTACTCACCCGTCCATCGATCCAGCGGCGGTGAGTATAACTTCTTTTTTGCAGGTCCTGTGCGCGGGGGAAGGATGAGCCAATCAGGGCTCATCTTTCCCCGCTGGCCAATCAGCGGCCGGATGCGCGAGCCAATCGCGGCTCGCGCCCGGCCATTCAAAAGATTGGCGCCGACGCGAGCCAATCAGCGCTCGCGCCGGCGGATGACGTCACGCCGGCGACTATATAAGTCGCCGGGTGGCGCCATTTTGCCAGAAGTCCGTCGGCGGAGAAGAGAGAGGACGTCTCTCCACGACGTCGAGCCAGAAGACCAGCGGCAGCGGCGGCAGGGGGCCCTTGTAAGGGCCGTGAGCTACCCTGCCGCCAGAAGACTTCTATCAAGGCACCGGAGCGGAGATCGTCGGCGGGGAGCCCTTGTCAGGGCTGAGAGCGCCCCCGCCCCAGCTGCAAGTGGAGACCCAGCGCCGAAGCGGAGAAGAGGCGCCGCCGGCTGGAGGGTCTGGAAGACCCGCAGAAGAAAACAGAAGACGGCGTGTCAAGTTGAGTATCCTGCGCAGAGCAGGTAAGTACACTCAACGTAAATTCGGGCACTAGGCCCGTGGGCACAGTCGGGCACAAGGCCCGTGGCACACTGTAAAGTAGGGGGCACAAGGCCCAGGGACCTGGGCACTAGGCCCCAACGTGGTAGTGGGCCAGTAGGCCATTAGTATCTGTATAAAGGGGACAAGCCCCTGTTAGTTAGAGAGGGGGACTCTGAGCCCCAGGTACAAGGGCACAAGGCCCTTAGGTAGTAAGGAAGGCCACAGGCCTCAGGCAGGGGCTAGGACCCCTAGGTAGTAGGGCACAAGGCCCTAGTGAGTGGGCTCAGAGCCCTGGGTTAGAGAGGGGGCTGAGGCCCATTAGTCAGAGCAGAAGGCTCTGTGTGTAGCTGGGCAGAGACCCATGGTGTGTAGGGCCTAAGGCCCTGGTGGTGTGAGGTAGAGGCGTGGGAGCCTCGTGAGAGTAGGCGCGGTCCTGTGTGAGGTGAGCACACGTGGTTAGGAGGTACGGTCGAGCGTAGGCTCCCGTGGTGCTGTAGCAACCTGCTGGTTGGCTAGCAGCGGTGTGTTCGGGTAAGTAGCGGCAAAGTACTGTAGACTGTATCTATTTATTCTGTCTGTGTGGCGAGTGTAGTTTACATTACAGTATTTTGGTGTGCTTTCTAACTGTGTCCAGGGGCAAGACGTCAGGCCCCCATTAAAGGTAGGCTCTTGTTTCCTGTGGTTTTCCTGTGCTAACCCGTGCTGTGTGGGGACAAGTGTAAGTAACAGCATACACATAGTCAGGGGAGAACACACGTAGTGTCCCTGTCCCTTAGGTCCCCGGGGTCACACGGGTACCCAAGGGGGGTGGCTGAGTGAGTTGGTGGCAGTGCAGCACACCTTGAGGCAGTTCCAGGGGCGGCCGTGGTTCTGATCAAGGGTCCTCAAGGCCGGTTCCGTGCAGGTGGACCTGTGGTTCCGGACGAAGGGACACGTGTGAGATACCCGAGTACAGGCAGTCGGGCGGTTCAGTTCGATCGGCTGTTCCGTGCGGCAGTCGGCCCGCGGGTTAGTGTGCTGTTTTACTGAGCCTCAGCCGGGCTTAAAGAACCCGTACTTAGGGCCTGTGTGTGACTCCATAGCAAGAAGGCAGCTTCTTGGTAAGACCTGGGTGAGGGGGTTAGGAACCGCCCTCCGGTTTAGGCTGTGAACACCGGCTGGTGTTCCCCGTAGCGTGTAACTAGTAGTTCCGTTAGTACACCACATTTAGTTAGTCCTAGTGTTTGACGTAGTTGCGTTGCCGACCATTAGAACGTTGTTAGGGTCGGGTCGCCGTTGTAGTTAGTCCAGTTTGTGGGTGCCATCTTAGTTCACGGAGAGCGTAGAGGGAGGCTGTGTGTCTTGTCATCCGCAGGAGTCGGGAAGGTGCAGGAGAACCGGATCGGAAGTGGGAGTGTCCCGGTGAGTATCACGCTCGATTCCTCCTTTCGGTTAGGCCCTCACCGGCAGGTGTGTGAGGCACTTGAGGCGGGATTAGTCCTCGGATTAGTCTTGGCCTTCAGTGCCTGTAGTCCCCCGCGTCTTGGCAAGAATAAACTGAGGAGGCGGCAAGGAGTTTGGACTGACCGTGTCCTTGTGCTTTGCCGTAGTCTCGGACAGCCCTTACCTGGTAGGCACGGCCGTAATCTCTGTCTCTATCTCAGAGGGACGTGATTGGAGGTGACTGCGGCTGCGGATCTGCTGGGATAGGATCGCAGCTGGGAAAGTGGAAGCGGACTGGAGGTGACCATCGTTTACAAGGTAAATTCTTTTGTGTGCGTCTGTCCCTGTCTTTTCCCCGCAGGGGGCGTTACATTTTGGCGTAGTCGGCAGGATCAACGATGGCTCATCGGGGGATCATTCCGCTGTACGAGGGATACAGCTGTGTCATCTCTCGTGACGAAGTGGCAGCGTTCACGAAGCAAATCCTGGAACGTTGTGAGACAAGGAAGAAGAAGAGCAAAGGTACTAAACGGCAACCGGTGGAAGAAATGCTGTGCTGGAAGTGTGGGTTGCCTGGACACTTCGCATACCAGTGCCCAGTTGCCGAGGAGCTCTTTGATGAATGGGAGGACGAAGAAGTCTCCGATGAATGGGAAGACGTAGAAGTCTTCGAGTGGAAGGACGAGGAAGCCGTCCATCCATGGTCTCAAGAGAAGTCGGAATCTGGAGGGAAGGATCGGCAGAGCCTGCTGACTGTTGGATCGCAGGTGATCGTCCCGTCCAAGCAAGATTCGCGACAGGAATACCCGCGTCAGCCGGATGCTGGAGCTGGGGTATTGGAGACGTCGGATACGTCAGACGACTTGTCCGTGGCTGTGGAAGAGTTGGTCCCTGAAGACGAAGGGAGAACTGAGCAGACCCTCCACGGGGCAACGCTGTGTCCGGAGACATGTGAAGATGTCTGCCCGGTGGTACCTGAGAGGATGGAAGCCATCAGTACCCCGGAAGAGAGAGCTGCTGAAGAAGTACTGCCTGACGAAGACTGTACTTTAGAGAGCGCAGCTGGAGAGTGGTGGATGTTATCACCTTCTGAAGAAGCTTCCCGCACAACCGAGGAGGTATCGGACGGATGGGAGGTTCCGGCAGGTGCTGAGGAAGAGACTCCCTGGATACCGACTTCGGGCGAGGAAGTTGCTAGGATGGTGTGGATCCTGCGCGAGAGGGCTTTACCGCGAAGGACCCGGTGGACGCAAGTCAGGGATGCCGGTAAGCGACCCTTGGAGGTGGACGTAGAGGAGAAGACGTTGATTGTGGGGACCACAATGGAAAAAGGCGGCGGAAATGTGGAGGGACAGAAGACGCTGGAGCCGGTGCCCGTGAAGAGGGCGAAGATATCCGGCAGCGCTGTGCCCCTGGAGGGGCTGAAGAGGTCCCCGATGGTGCCCAGCTACAAGAAAGAAGAGGAGAAGTACTCACCCGTCCATCGATCCAGCGGCGGTGAGTATAACTTCTTTTTTGCAGGTCCTGTGCGCGGGGGAAGGATGAGCCAATCAGGGCTCATCTTTCCCCGCTGGCCAATCAGCGGCCGGATGCGCGAGCCAATCGCGGCTCGCGCCCGGCCATTCAAAAGATTGGCGCCGACGCGAGCCAATCAGCGCTCGCGCCGGCGGATGACGTCACGCCGGCGACTATATAAGTCGCCGGGTGGCGCCATTTTGCCAGAAGTCCGTCGGCGGAGAAGAGAGAGGACGTCTCTCCACGACGTCGAGCCAGAAGACCAGCGGCAGCGGCGGCAGGGGGCCCTTGTAAGGGCCGTGAGCTACCCTGCCGCCAGAAGACTTCTATCAAGGCACCGGAGCGGAGATCGTCGGCGGGGAGCCCTTGTCAGGGCTGAGAGCGCCCCCGCCCCAGCTGCAAGTGGAGACCCAGCGCCGAAGCGGAGAAGAGGCGCCGCCGGCTGGAGGGTCTGGAAGACCCGCAGAAGAAAACAGAAGACGGCGTGTCAAGTTGAGTATCCTGCGCAGAGCAGGTAAGTACACTCAACGTAAATTCGGGCACTAGGCCCGTGGGCACAGTCGGGCACAAGGCCCGTGGCACACTGTAAAGTAGGGGGCACAAGGCCCAGGGACCTGGGCACTAGGCCCCAACGTGGTAGTGGGCCAGTAGGCCATTAGTATCTGTATAAAGGGGACAAGCCCCTGTTAGTTAGAGAGGGGGACTCTGAGCCCCAGGTACAAGGGCACAAGGCCCTTAGGTAGTAAGGAAGGCCACAGGCCTCAGGCAGGGGCTAGGACCCCTAGGTAGTAGGGCACAAGGCCCTAGTGAGTGGGCTCAGAGCCCTGGGTTAGAGAGGGGGCTGAGGCCCATTAGTCAGAGCAGAAGGCTCTG
Organism: Mixophyes fleayi; assembly: GCF_038048845.1. Taxonomy (NCBI): domain Eukaryota; kingdom Metazoa; phylum Chordata; class Amphibia; order Anura; family Limnodynastidae; genus Mixophyes; species Mixophyes fleayi. Next base: position 343,082,540 of record NC_134405.1, on the reverse strand, counting down.
TGTGTAGCTGGGCAGAGACCCATGGTGTGTAGGGCCTAAGGCCCTGGTGGTGTGAGGTAGAGGCGTGGGAGCCTCGTGAGAGTAGGCGCGGTCCTGTGTGAGGTGAGCACACGTGGTTAGGAGGTACGGTCGAGCGTAGGCTCCCGTGGTGCTGTAGCAACCTGCTGGTTGGCTAGCAGCGGTGTGTTCGGGTAAGTAGCGGCAAAGTACTGTAGACTGTATCTATTTATTCTGTCTGTGTGGCGAGTGTAGTTTACATTACAGTATTTTGGTGTGCTTTCTAACTGTGTCCAGGGGCAAGACGTCAGGCCCCCATTAAAGGTAGGCTCTTGTTTCCTGTGGTTTTCCTGTGCTAACCCGTGCTGTGTGGGGACAAGTGTAAGTAACAGCATACACATAGTCAGGGGAGAACACACGTAGTGTCCCTGTCCCTTAGGTCCCCGGGGTCACACGGGTACCCAAGGGGGGTGGCTGAGTGAGTTGGTGGCAGTGCAGCACACCTTGAGGCAGTTCCAGGGGCGGCCGTGGTTCTGATCAAGGGTCCTCAAGGCCGGTTCCGTGCAGGTGGACCTGTGGTTCCGGACGAAGGGACACGTGTGAGATACCCGAGTACAGGCAGTCGGGCGGTTCAGTTCGATCGGCTGTTCCGTGCGGCAGTCGGCCCGCGGGTTAGTGTGCTGTTTTACTGAGCCTCAGCCGGGCTTAAAGAACCCGTACTTAGGGCCTGTGTGTGACTCCATAGCAAGAAGGCAGCTTCTTGGTAAGACCTGGGTGAGGGGGTTAGGAACCGCCCTCCGGTTTAGGCTGTGAACACCGGCTGGTGTTCCCCGTAGCGTGTAACTAGTAGTTCCGTTAGTACACCACATTTAGTTAGTCCTAGTGTTTGACGTAGTTGCGTTGCCGACCATTAGAACGTTGTTAGGGTCGGGTCGCCGTTGTAGTTAGTCCAGTTTGTGGGTGCCATCTTAGTTCACGGAGAGCGTAGAGGGAGGCTGTGTGTCTTGTCATCCGCAGGAGTCGGGAAGGTGCAGGAGAACCGGATCGGAAGTGGGAGTGTCCCGGTGAGTATCACGCTCGATTCCTCCTTTCGGTTAGGCCCTCACCGGCAGGTGTGTGAGGCACTTGAGGCGGGATTAGTCCTCGGATTAGTCTTGGCCTTCAGTGCCTGTAGTCCCCCGCGTCTTGGCAAGAATAAACTGAGGAGGCGGCAAGGAGTTTGGACTGACCGTGTCCTTGTGCTTTGCCGTAGTCTCGGACAGCCCTTACCTGGTAGGCACGGCCGTAATCTCTGTCTCTATCTCAGAGGGACGTGATTGGAGGTGACTGCGGCTGCGGATCTGCTGGGATAGGATCGCAGCTGGGAAAGTGGAAGCGGACTGGAGGTGACCATCGTTTACAAGGTAAATTCTTTTGTGTGCGTCTGTCCCTGTCTTTTCCCCGCAGGGGGCGTTACAATAGCAGTCTTCAATCATTGCCCACTCACCACCTTTTGCATCTGGAGGTTGGGTGGACAGCTGTGTGTTGGCTGTCCTTCGCGATCCCACTTCTGACACCACTTGTAACAAAACCGCCCCCTTCTCTTGCCACTTTTGTCACCTTCTGTTGCAAGAGCACCCAGTAGACATCAGCAATACGAAAACTTCTTGTTTTAAATCAAATATATTTATTGTTCTCATCACAATAAATTGCACAACTTCCATCAGGATGACACCAGCAAGCAACTACCTATGCCTGCACCTGCTGGTGACCCTACAGCTAACTAGACACAGTTCAGCGTCAGTCATATCTAACAAGTGCACAACTTAGAATTAAATACACAGGTCTCCTCCCACAGGCTTGGGTGACTGACAGGCGACAATCCCACCTTGTCTTTAAAGGAAGTCTCCTCAGGTGCTCTGTAACACCTATGCAGTACAGCCACCCCTATCAACTCTGCTGCTAGCTGTGGATACAAACACATTAAAGCATGCAAGTAAATCACTTTTTACATTTACTTTACCACGTGTCTCTGACCTGTACATAACTTAACATAAGCACAGTGCTACACCCATGTATGACTTGGTCTGCAGCCTTTTACCTGCAGACTGTTAGCTCCATAGCTAATTCCACTCTGAGAGGCCTGTGGCAAACCACTCCCATTGCCACAATATATATATATATATATATATATATATATATATATACACACATATATATATATATATATATATATATATATATATATATTAGCACTTTGGAAGCGCTAGGGGGCCCCCATATTGATGAGTGTCCTGATTCATAATTTGAGAGGTTTGGGTAAAGAAATCTCTGTGTATGATACAGAGCTGATTGCGAGAAGAGATTTTTTTCTGGCCAGAACAATGGTTTTAGAAACTTTTTAAATATGATTTTATGCTTCTTAATGTCAAACACAGTCATACTACACCTCTCCATTCACTATGAGATTCTAACAAAAACCCACAGAGCCTCATGAACGTTGTTTGTAGAAGATGCTTGGTACAAGTATGGAAACACTAAATTATTTTCACTCTCCCGGATGAGGCAACATGAAAAACAGGGCCGTCTGGGCACTGCCTTCGAGTTTCTACAAATATCAATGTTTCACCGCCGGCGAATATGTTTGTAAACATCACGACGGAAAATGTTTCAGAATTTGAAACAGGATCGATGTCAAAAGAGTCGTTTTTGAACAAAAGTATATTGGAAAAGTTTTGGAGCAACATAAATGTTTCTAGGAACAAGAAAACAAAACAAAGCTGGGATAAATGTACATTACAAATGACCTTTATACCTGTACAACCGTTTTTTTTTAACCATTAATAAAAAAAAATTGTCAGTCTATTAGAAGGGAATCAAGCTATTGATCACTCGTCGCTGCTTGTCACATGAAGTGGATCGCGTGGGCGTCACTGATCTCTACCATCTGAGCTGCCCATTTACTCATCACTTGGGCCGGGGGACAGACGTCATCAAAAATATGGCAGCTTCCATTGAATAAATGGCGGCCAGCTAGTGCGATTTGCCGGATTTCTGCAAAACAGCGTAATTTTTAAATGCAGCTCTGCCTATGTTAGAGGTTCTTTAAATTCTTATCAAAACAAGGAGTTAATCAGTTTTATTGTAAAGGCCACTGAGTAGACTGTTCGATTTCCCTCATATAACTTTTCTTCTTATGTCATTATTTGTTTTCCCGACTTTATGTGTTTTCCACCGACAGTGCTGAACATGAGGCTTCACTCGGTTTGACTGTGGTAGAAATCAGCATGATAGACAGGAAGTTTGCTAAGCACTGGAAAAATTTCCTCCCCCAAATGTCTCTGTTACCCATAAGCTCCTGAAATACTGCCATATATATTTGTCAATGTTATTAGTGGCTATTTTATAGAAAACAACTTGTATTTTAGACTTAGTTCAGTAGCATGAAGGGAAAGTTACTTAATTCTAGGGGGACGAACGGTGTGAACGTATGAATGATGGCATCGTCCCAAAGAGCTCAGATGTGTAAAGTGACCTCACTGTATTCCTAGCAACCAAAATAAAGGTGCGAAAATCCATTACGTATCTTAAATCAGCAGCTCCCCATGTTTGTATCAAGGACCCTCAGCATCTCTCTGCCAGGGAGAGGACGGTTAATATTATCTCATCGATCAAACCAGTGGAACGCGTTGAGATGTTAGGTCACATGTCACTTTACTCCTGTCCCTCGAGGGTCCCACCGTACGTACAGCCCACGGGGGTATATACGCCTCAGAGTAATGAAAACATTGCATGATAAATGCAGGAATAATACGAGGTGTTGCGTTCTGAAGGCAGCGAAGAAACAAAACAGCTTTTCATACTCAAACAGATGACGGACTGGAGACCTTTCACAATCCTGGCGACGTGTTCTTCATCTGCAGCAATTTTAGAATTACATAATAAATAATTCCCCAAATTGCCTGATAATTGCAATGTCATGTTTCTTAGCTGTCGGGAAAAATGTTGTTTTTAGGATGACTACACGATGATCCCAACAGATTCTATTTATAGAGGACGTTTTTCCACCGAGTGTGATCTGTGGACGTCTCTAGAAAGATATTTAGGAGGGTCCAAAATTAAGCTCAGAGTTGTTGCATAAGGGTCAGCCATGGAGGCTGCAACTTACCACGACATGGGCCACAGCCCTGATACTTCTGGGGTATTACTGAGACATAAGCTATCTCTCTAGGGCAGTAGGGTGTGACCAGTGGGCAGGGGCGGGCTGGGCCCGGGGCAGGGGGGCATGTGCCCCCGGGCCGCTCATCCACATTATATTTTGGGTCGCCTGGTTAGCAGGGGTGACGCAACACCCGTTACTACGGTGCCTATTGACAGAGAGCCGGCGCATCGGCTCTCAGCTCACTGCAGCGTCTTGACGTGTAGAAATGACGTCAAGGTGCTGCCAGAACGGAGGAGATGAGAGGAGCCGGCAGAGACGCAACAAGAAAACGCAGGAAGGGGGGCTGAAGAGATGGGGGGGCTGGTGAGAAGGGGGGCTGAAGAGATGGGGGGGTTGGTGAGAAGGGGGGCTGAAGAGATGGGGGGGTTGGTGAGAAGGGGGGCTGAAGAGATGGGGGGTTGGTGAGAAGGGGGGCTGGAGAGATGGGGGGCTGGTGAGAAGGGGGCTGGAGGGATGGGGGGCTGGTGAGAAGGGGGGCTGGAGAGATGGGGGGCTGGTGAGAAAGGGGGCTGAAGAGATGGGGGGGTTGGGGAGAAGGGGGGGCTGGAGATTTCAGGGGGCAGGGAAGTGGAAAGAAAAATAAATCAGTAAAATATTCATTTTCAATAATAATCTCTATCAAATGTGAGGAAAGTTGTAACCTATAATTTGATTGTGGGGCTGGTGGGCAAATAGACATTTGTATTACATGGGAATGTTAATAATTTAATGTCGGGGCTCGTGAGGGGTGAAATTGGACTGTTTGTTAAATGTGGAGATTATTAATTTAAGGACTGATGGGGGTTATATTTGTTTATTAAATGAGAATATTATTAAATGTTATTAATTTATTATAGGGGATTAGTTGGGGAGAAGGAGGCTTTTAATTTAATGTCGTCTGGTTAGGGGGAAGAAGGCCTAATTATTAAACATGGGTGCTATTAATTTGATGTCGGGGCTATATGGAAGAAAATAGACATTACACTTAAATGCTATTAATTAAATTCTGGAGCTGGTTGGGTGGAAGTAGACCTGTTTGTTAAACAGAAAAAGCTACTGATTTAATTTCCGTCTGGTTGTGGGGAGGGAGGCCTAGATTCTTCACTCACTGCTCAACTTTTCAGAAGGTGAATAATAACTATCTCTTATCCAAACAGGACCCCAACATTCCAGGATCCGGCCAAGCAGCAACGGAGCGTAATACACCGGCGATGTGTAACCACTGAGAGGCAGCATCTACTCCCACATAGGTACGTTGTGGAGGGAGAGAACCTATTGGTCCAGTGGTGAGCGCGGTGCAGGCAGCCTATGAAGTCCGCACTAGTCGGAGGCTTCGCATACTACTTGATATGCCCGTGCCATCCATTGATAGAATATTGGTACTACAGCTTCCAGTACAATATTCTATCAACGGATGACACAGCTGAATCCAGTAGTATGTGATGGCCGCGTATGTGTGGGCTGTATAGGCTGCCTACGCCGCGTTTCTCTAATAGCGCTACGGGGCTCCTCCCCTAGACTACGGGAGCCCTGTAGCAACAAATGACTGAGTGTGAGTGCAATTACCACAGTATTGATGGGTCCAGGTGTCAGATTATAATCCATTATAAACAGACAGGTATGTAAAAAAGGAAAGGAACATATACAATAAAATGCAATATAAAGGGAGCTTTGTTTTTTGCTGCATTATTTATTTTCATTTTTTAAGATTTACATTTATAATAATAAATGTACCGCTGGAATAAGCAACACTAAAAAAAACTCTTTTCTATATTGATAAATATATATTATACCAATAACAACCCTTTAAGGATAGGCCGCTACTTATGGGCCAGTGCTGTGTGTTTGCCCCCCTGGGCTGAAGTCTGCCAGTGGGCAATTATACAAACATAGAAACATAGAATATGACGGCAGATAAGAACCGATAAGTCTGTCCATTGTTTTCTTAACCTATGGTAACCTCAAACCCTATTGATCCTTTATTCTATGTAAGGATATCCTTATATCTATCCTAACCCTCTACCACCTCTGCTGGGAGGCTATTCCACTTATCTACTCCCCTTTCTGGGAAGTACTTTATCCTCACATTTGCTCTGAACCTACTTCCCCCCAGTGTCAGTACATATCCTCGTGTTCTAATACTTCTCTTCCCCCCAGTGTCAGTACATGTCCTCGTGTTCTAATACTTCTCTTCCCCCCCAGTGTCAGTACATATCCTCGTGTTCTAATACTTCTCTTCCCCCCAGTGTCAGTACATGTCCTCGTGTTCTAATACTTCTCTTCCTCCCAGTGTCAGTACATGTCCTCGTGTTCTAATACTTCTCTTCCCCCCCAGTGTCAGTGCATGTCCTCGTGTTCTAATACTTCTCTTCCCCCCCCAGTGTCAGTACATGTCCTCGTGTTCTAATACTTCTCTTCCCCCCAGTGTCATTACATGTCCTCGTGTTCTAATACTTCTCTTCCTCCCAGTGTCAGTACATGTCCTCGTGTTCTAATACTTCTCTTCCCCCCAGTGTCAGTACATGTCCTCGTGTTCTAATACTTCTCTTCCCCCCAGTGTCAGTACATGTCCTCGTGTTCTAATACTTCTCTTCCCCCCAGTGTCAGTACATGTCCTCGTGTTCTAATACTTCTCTTCCTCCCAGTGTCAGTACATGTCCTCGTGTTCTAATACTTCTCTTCCCCCCAGTGTCAGTACATGTCCTCGTGTTCTAATACTTCTCTTCCCCCCAGTGTCAGTACATGTCCTCGTGTTCTAATACTTCTCTTCCCCCCAGTGTCAGTACATGTCCTCGTGTTCTAATACTTCTCTTCCACCCAGTGTCAGTACATGTCCTCGTGTTCTAATACTTCTCTTCCTCCCAGTGTCAGTACATGTCCTCGTGTTCTAATACTTCTCTTCCTTTGTAGAATGTTTCCCTCCTGCACCTTGTTATAACCCTTGATATATATGAAAGTTTCTATCATGTCCCCCGTTCCCTTCTCTGCTCCAAACTATACATATTAATATCTTATAGTCTTTCCAGGTAAGGTTTGTGCAGTAGACCATGCACCATTATAGTTGCCCTTCTTTGTACAGTCTGTAATGTATTTATAACCTTCTGGAGATACGGCCTCCAGAACTGAACACAGTATCTAGATGAGGCCGTACCAGTGACATATACAGTGGTATTATTACTTCTTTCTTTCTGCCTCTCCCTATACAGCCAAGCATCTGACTTACCTTTCTCATTGCTTTAACCTGACCTGTCAAGTTGTGATGGTCAAGCAAGGGAACAGTGTAAGAATAGTGAAGTCTTCATTGTACGTAATACAGACTGTGCTGGAAGTTAACCTTGTAACTGTCCAGATTTCATCGGGACGGTCCCAATGTTCGGGCCTCGTATGGAGCAGAGGTTATCTGGAAGTGGGTTGAGTTCATCTCAAAAGTTGCCATTTTGGGATGGATCAGGATTTGGACTGATCGATGGTGGGGTTTATTTTGTACTGATTCAGCACATAGAAATGTTGGGAAGTTTTGCAATATGGGGCTTTGGTGGGAAGATATTGGAGCACACACAATGGGAAAACATGGAGAACAGACAAGAAATGAGGGAGGGCAGATAGGAGAGAAAAGAGGGCAGATAGGAGATAATAGAGGGCAGATAGGAGACAATAGAGGGCAGATAGGAGACATTAGAAGGCAGATAGGAGACAATTAGAGGGCAGAAAGGAGACAATAGAGGGCAGATAGGTGAGAAGAGGGGCAGACAAAGGGAACGGGAGAAGCTGTTCTGGCAGTGGGGTCAGTCATGAGATAGGTAGGCTGAGAAAATTTGTATTTGTAAATGATGATGAATAAATTGTGAATTCGTCATAGTAACATTTTGATTATAAACATCATCTGTTTTTAGAAGCGCCATTAAAAGCAACACATTATAAAACAGACTTTTCACAGAAAATCACAATAACGCTAATAATTTTGGAGCGTTTTCCTCCCTATTTGTTTTTGGGTTTTTTTGCAACTTTTCTGAAATTGACCCCTAATGGTTCAGTGAACTTTCCCCATAAATATAAAACAAAGAGAACTCTAATGTGAAAAAACAGAAATAAGATTTTAGAGCCCCCGTCTGTCAAGCGGGGAGACTGCAGAACCTAATTTGTGTTTATTTGTACAGAGATAATCTATTCGGTGCAGAGAGATCATTTTACTCCTGTTAAACACAGATAGATTTCTGGTATTCCAAAATGTTGTACAATTCTGATTCTTGTTGGAGACTTTTGTGTTCAGGATGAAAGACGTAATTCTGGGAAAATATTTTAGACTATAGAATAAACCAGAGGGGTATATTCTTCCTCTGTCGCCGCTCCCCATCGGCCTCCCCTCTCTGCCAAGCCTCACACTTACTCCCCTTCCCCTACAGAATCCTCTCCAAACTCCTCACCCTCACGTAGAAAGCCTTCTCCAACTCCACTGCTCCCTACATCTCCAACCTCATCTCCATACATACTTCCTTCCGCCCTCTCCGGTTGGCCAATGACCAACACATCACGTCCCCTTTGGTAACCACGTCTCACTCCCGAATCCAAGATTTCTCCCGCGCACTGCCCCCACCACTGGAACAATCTCCCTCGTTCTATCCGACTATCCCCGAGCCTGTATAGCTTCAAATGGTCATTGAAAACCCTCCTGTTCATAAAAGTCTACCAGTCCTACACTAACCATGTAGTATACCTCACCCTCATCATCCTCCATCTCTCCCATTCTTGTTTCTTGCCCTCAGATCCCCTTACATTGGCTCACCCCCATGTGTCAACCTTTTGTCTGCCCTGTTCCCTTTAGATTGTAAGCTCTTGCAATCAGGGCCCTCTTCCCTCCTGTTCCCATTACCTATAACTTTTGCTCACCGGCTACACTGGTGATGTGTTCAGTGTTGAACCTCATAAAACCCCAGTGTTAGTTCCATAAATAAATAATAAAAAAATGAAGAACTCCCCCCAAATTCTTCCTTATCTGGACCGGTCCCTACACTCAGCTAAACATGAATTCAATCAGGAGGGTTCTTACCTTGAAAAGCTGTAGACTCAGCTCAATACTAAATGGTGTAGTAATAATTGCATTAAAATTCATGTTACGTTGAGTGCAGCGAATTGCAGACATTTGTGGTCACTGGCGTAAAGTCCGTTTCTGAGCATACACAGAGCAGTTTCTTGCAGGATACAACGCTCAACGGGACGACAAGAATCAGGCCCAGATAAGTCCAGTCCTTCTTTAGGTTCCCTTTATGCAGCGTATGTATTTGTTGGTCATCCTATAAAGCAGAACCAAAATTGCGCCATGTTTCTGAAACCAGCTACTTTATTCTTAATCTGGTTCAGCCTAAAGAATCTTATTTAATAATATTATATAAATGCCATAAAACAATTCCCATGTGGAAGACAAGAAACGTTCTGGAACCTTTCTCCAAAATCCGCTTTCCCAACATGATTAGTGGATTCATCAAAAATTGTACTAAGGACTCAATTTTCAAAAGTCGTTTAATTTAGCTGGTGTATTTTATAAGAGCAAACTTTGACAATTTGCGGGGCAGATCTGTCACAAGCGATTATAAAGCATCAGGCAGAGACTGTATCTCCATCCTGCATCCTCCCCGAGCGTTGTGTAACACCAGACAACAGGCCCACAAACTGCTCATCTGCAACTGTTCCAAGACGAATAATTACAAGTTGTCAGAAAGAATTAATTTCCCCATTTCTCATAAAGATGTGTAAAAATTACCATGTTATTATACACTGACACTCTCTGGAGGCAGACACAAAATTTAATTTTGAATTCTTTCCGCATATTAAATTAAATCCATAAATAAGAGTTTAGGCATTCACTCGGAAGCATATGTTCGTTGGGAGGGAAAGCCAACTCGCGCACCACTGTAATGGCTGTTGTAATGTTTTAATAGCTCGCATCTTCTGAGTACCAATAAATTTACATGATCATAACAGTCGTGGGCATAGAAGAATCACATTACTGTCTGGGCACAGGCTGCCGTGTTAACAGGATGGAAAAATAATAAAAAATAATATAAAAAAAAAAAACCCTGAAATAAAATTAAACATCCGAACTTGTCAGCTGCTCCACGATTATTATTTCTTTTTTTTTTAACATTGTGGACAATTGGTCAGAAACAGATAATAGCAAATATTTAATGTATTTAAAGCCGCATTCTGCAGCCTTTACAACGCTTTTATGTTTATTATTATGGAGTAAATGGTTGTAGATTATAACGGGGTGAGATGAATGTGTCCGACGCGTGACACTTGTCAGTCACAACTGCATGGAAAAGTGAGAGACTTAATGACTTTTATTTTTGGCAATTGAATTTATTTCTTATGTAAATCACATTAAATATTTATTTTTTCACGCAGAAAGATTCATTATGTTATGTTTATAACAGACTACGATTGAAAGGTAAGAGAGTTTTCTTACACAAGAGTATGACTTGGTGGAACGCGCCATTCGAGCATATGTTCGATATGATATAGTAAAGTGTTAGCTCTTCAGCATTTTCTTGAATGTCAGAGTTTACTCAGAACTCATTCCTAAGCGCACCCTACTTAGTAACATAATTCTGTTCTACAAATCAAGTCACTGACTTGTGTTACTTCAATCTGCAAAGTTTGTTCCTGCAAAGTGACACTTTTTGCCCCAGATGATGGGTGAATTGGGGAGATCAGCGTGTCCCTATGAATATTTATCTAGCTACATATATGGTGAAGTTTGTCCACCGCACTCATTAAAACTTTGTTCAGATTTTTAGATGCTAAAATATGGTTCAAGTGGTAATATGAAAGCAAACTGCAAGGTGTTCCTTATTCTGTGTTATGGGATGGAGCCTTTTCCCTAACGAAATGGTGGAGAGTGAGATTCTAGCTCAACCTCATTGCAGATAATCCAGGTGCAACAAGGCTAAACAGCAAAGGCACTGCGCCGTCCGGTCTGTGCCTCTCTATTGTTCTCCAATATTCTACTACAGCGACCGTTCCCCTCTACATCACCGCGCATATTCATGACATTTGTGGAGATGGTCCATATTACATATAGATGGTTATAGAATTGTCTAAATTAAAACACCAATGACCAGATGAGCTAAAGAGTGGCAGAATTTCACAGGTCAGGCTGTGCCATAAAGGGGTCATCAACTTTTGGGAAATGTAAAACTCAGCCCTGGTTTTGTAATAATGCAGTCCTTTTCATTGAAGAATGTATACTATGATTGCAGCAGAAAACTACATCTACCATCATGCATTGCAGCACTAAACAGGATAATTGCTGCATCGTCTCAACTAAAGCTCACATATACCATGATGTTTTGGCAATTCTTAATGTTCCATCCAATGGAAGTCACTTGTTCGATAGTGGATATGTCTTTGAACCATTTTAGTCATCTCCATTCCCCCCTC
>NC_134405.1:343055926-343065926 GCF_038048845.1 Mixophyes fleayi | reverse complement strand
GTGCGATTAGACCTCTCAGGCTGCTGATCTCTCTGTGGATCAAAGGGTTTGTGCAAAACATCCTGACACTACAGACCTCATCCCGCTCTTGAATCAATCGTCTTTCAAAAACTATTTCTTGCTCGCAATGGATTTGGTCCACAGTCGATGGTCTTGGTGAGGAAGGCCTGTGCATATTGTATATAGTGTTCTGGGACCTTGATTTACATTATTCGTGTTTCTATCATCAGGCTCAATTGTTTCAGTTGATTCATAACAAAGAGCAGTTCACCAGTTATAGCCCATAATCCTTCCATTCCTTCTTTGACTGGTGATGAGAAGACACTTCTCTTCTGATACTGCATCTCACCTCTGAGCTTGGTTATTCTTTTGTCCCATGTTGTGTCTGAATAGGCAGTCATGACAAAGCATCAACACTATTGTTGGATCTTCCTATCTGATGCTTAAGCTTGACGGTATTTTGGATGAAGAGTTCCCTACTCACATATGACAGTGGGAGCAACCTCTACTCATGCACCTGATATAAGACTGCCCCTAGTCTTTCCTTTGAGGCATCATCAGTGAATGCCAGCATTGGGGCCCCTGTCTGATATTTCTTCAATTCTTGAAATCTCAATTCACACACAGATGTCCACACATACACTTAGGTGCCCTCTGTCTATCTAGTCCGTGTCAGTTTAAAGGATACCTTTGCAGCCTTGACTATGTGGTGCGCACTCGTCTTTGGATGATTTAGGCCATCTTCGGGGCACTGGCCAAGTTGGGCCCAAAGCTGGTGATTGACAGTTCTTTCAGGCCTTTTCATGGTCAGTGATACAGAAATTGGTGGTATTATTTCAACGCCCTCTTCGACTACTTCGCTTGTACGTTATGTTTTTTGCTGCAATTTTATTTAAGTGTTATCTTGTAACTTATATATTCTACCTGTGCTGTACTACTTGTCATTGTACCTGAACAACTCATACCTGTTTTGCACCACTTGTAATATTATTATGCTTAACTTGTGCTCATGTATTTCCAAGCTGACTGTCCAGCTCTGTGGAATTTGTGGCTCCTTACAAATAAATGATGATGACAATGATGGGGATGATTAGTAAATGACACTATCAGAGCACTAAGTACTGTTTGGGTGGTGACTTAAACAAGAGTCCCTCCCACCACTTTCGAGAGCCTATAGATGATGCTCTCCCTCTCTCAAGTCTCAAGTCCAAGTTCCTCAGGTCTCATTAGCTTTAGTACTGCACTTAATACTTGATATTGCCTTGTGTTTCTCCAAGCGGAGCTCGTTCTCCCGCTATCCTTACTCTGCAACCGATCTGCCAGTAAGAGAGATGGCCGATACTCAAGGCTTTATCTCCCCCCCCTCAGCTCTTACAGTATTGGTTAATGGGAGTTTTCCCAGTAGCCAATCGTTGGGTCTCAGAAGTTGGCCAAGGATTTGGCTGCCCACCCCCAGCACTATAAGATCATGGAAAGTAGACGGTTACATAGAAAAATATGACTAATTATGTTCTCAGGTTCAAGTTTAATAAATAATTCCCAACCTCGCCTGAACCACTTACTGGTTCCAACACATAGAAAAAAGTGAATTTTGTTTAACTTTTTCTTTTTTTCCCCATTGTTGAACTTGTGAATTCCCAAATTATTAAAATGCAAATCTAAACGGGAAAAGTGTTGATAATGAGGACAGTCTCATAGCCAGGTCTCCGCTGTGAGGTACATTAAGATATTTTCTGTGGTTTCACAGATTAAACACAGACTATAGATGAGGACACAAAGGAAAGAAAAAAACCCCTCATAATCGTTACATCTACATCTTTATTCAACACCACCCTGGTTTCCCGAGAGACAAAAGCTGGAAATAGCAGGGACTGGAATAGTTAAACAAATGCTGTTAAATTATATAATGAGTGGACAATTATGTAAAAAAAACAGACAATAGTGCCTTAGTGTAATTCTGCAAACACGGAGAGAGAAAGAGCAATCATATCTAATTAGTGTTGAAATAAGGTTCCCCTTTGAAATGTTTAATTAGCTCTGTTTTACTACACAAACATTCTTGATGCAGAGTGTTCTGCGCTGGAAGAATCTGATGAGTTAAACAGTGCAAAGTGCTCCGACTCCCAGTGTGGGGCGAAACCTGACAAGGACTAACTGTTGTTACCAGATGTCTAGGAACCACGCTGGTCCCTGCAAACAGCGGGCTATCAGTTCAACCTTTGTTGCCTCTACTGAAGGCTCCCATTGTGCTTTCAATATAACAGCATCACAACCAGACAAAAGAAATTTTTCACCATATGCCCTTCAGTCCAGAGATGAATTCTATTAAAGCTCGTCTAACCTTGTGTAATTTATCAGCCACGGTTGCTGTTTCCGCATGGCGGAGAAACGGTGACTTCTGCAGGCGTTTGTGTCCTTTACAGGGCTCGGGCAGGACCAGGTTCGCTGGCAAGCTTGTAACAAAATGCAATTATTCTTATTAGAAATATGGTTATCCTGAAAATTACATCACGGGTTGTATACAGTTTAGCCGCTGCCGACTGTACGTGATGGAAACCACAGAGTACATTTTGTTTTCAAGGGAAAATCAAATTAGGGAGAATTAGTTGAAGAAACAAAGGTGAACTTTCCTTTACTTGAATTATCTCCATATGATAAAGACCTGTAATATATACAAGTAACCGGATGGGAGAGACAACTTTTCCTTTTCTCAGGGAAATATACAAGGCCAGATTCACCTTTAGGCACAGGCCTATGGGCAGCGTCAATAATAGTTGTTTATTTTTTTATACTTTTCAGTGATGAGTTTTATTCTGCCATCTAAACCCCTACCCAACCGGTAGCAGTGATCTGTCTGTGTATAAGTGAGAAAGAGTACATGGAGTGCAAGATAATTGTATTATGATCATGTCCAGTGGTCAGGTCATGCTGGGGGTGTAGTGTCCTATGTCTGTATACAGTGTAATAGAATTGTATTATGATCATGTCCAGTGGTCAGGTCATGCTGGGGGTGTAGTGTCCTATGTCTGTATACAGTGTAATAGAATTGTATTATGGTCATGTCCAGTGGTCAGGTCATGTTGGAGATGTAGTGTCCTATGTCTGTATAGGGTGTAATAGAATTGTATTATGATCATGTCCAGTGGTCAGGTCATGTTGGAGGTGTAGTGTCCTATGTCTGTATAGGGTGTAATAGAATTGTATTATGATCATGTCCAGTGGTCAGGTCATGTTGGAGGTGTAGTGTCCTATGTCTGTATAGGGTGTAATAGAATTGTATTATGGTCATGTCCAGTGGTCAGGTCATGTTGGGGTGTAGTGTCCTATGTCTGTATAGAGTGTAATAGAATTGTATTATGATCATGTCCAGTGGTCAGGTCATGTTGGAGGTGTAGTGTCCTATGTCTGTATAGGGTGTAATAGAATTGTATTATGATCATGTTCAGTGGTCAGGTCATGTTGGGGGTGTAGTGTCCTATGTCTGTATAGAGGGTAATAGAATTGTATTATGATCATGCCCAGTGGTCAGGTCATGTTGGGGTGTAGTGTCCTATGTCTGTATAGAGTGTAATAGAATTGTATTATGATCATGTTCAGTGGTCAGGTCATGTTGGAGGTGTAGTGTCCTATGTCTGTATACAGTGTAATATAATTGTAGTATGATCATGTCCAGTGGTCAGGTCATGTTGGAGGTGTAGTGTCCTATGTCTGTATAGAGTGTAATAGAATTGTATTATGATCATGTTCAGTGGTCAGGTCATGTTGGGGATGTAGTGTCCTATGTCTGTATACAGTGTAATAGAATTGTATTATGATTATGTCCAGTGGTCAGGTCATGTTGGAGGTGTAGTGTCCTATGTCTGTGTACAGTGTAATAGAATTGTAGTATGATCATGTCCAGTGGTCAGGTCATGTTGGAGGTGTAGTGTCCTATGTCTGTATACAGTGTAATATAATTGTAGTATGATCATGTCCAGTGGTCAGGTCATGTTGGAGGTGTAGTATCCTATGTCTGTATATAGTGTAATAGAATTGTATTATGATCATGTCCAGTGGTCAGGTCATGTTGGGGGTGTAGTGTCCTATGTCTGTATACAGTGTAATAGAATTGTATTATGATCATGTCCAGAGGTCAGGTCATGTTGGGGGTGTAGTGACCTATGTCTAATTAACTTAGAATGAAAAATTAATTTTTCATTAAATTAAGGAGCCAATATTATTGTATTATTATATCATGGGGGCAATATATAATACCACATTTGTACATCATAAATAGTTATTGCCCTCATTAGCAATCAAATAGTTTTGCCCTGTTAATATAATTATATATTCATATTAACCCATAATATAATACCAATATAATAATATAATACCAATATATAATAATAGTTTCCCCTTAATATAATGAAAAATAAAATTTGCCCCGTAAGTTAATTAGAAATGAATTGTGCCCCTTAATCAAAAAATATTGATTGCCCCCATAGTTTATATTTAAACGATGCAGATACAGCTGTCTACAGTGTCCCCTCGGACAATCACCTCTTTGTTCTGGCAGTTTGTCAGCTTAGTAAATTTGGCTGTTTGTATTTTGATCATGTTTAAGATCGAGATGGTGATGTGTAAAGTGCTGGTTTGGAATAAAGTAAATCCAGCCAGAAAAATTTGTTGGAAACTGGAGGTTTCATCAAACCTCCATTTAGTAAGTCTACCCCCAAGTCTGTATTAAAGTAACTCTCCTTAAAAGCCTACAGACACTAATATACTGAACACTGGTATCTTTGATGTTTACGGCTTCAGATGGAGAAGGAATCACTTGTGTAGTGTACGGCTAATCTTATGTTGTCCCTAGTCCATTAAATATGAGCAATATTTTCAAAACTGTTCCATAAAATATTCGCCCTATTCCTCACTTGGCCATGAAATTTTAGCCGTTTTGCTTGTGGAAATTTGCCTTAAATGCCCCCTATCTCCAACCAAACCACAAAGCAGAATCATCTGACTGTTGCTATCCCATGATCCCAGCTCTGTGTGTAGAATAAAAATTGCACAAAATGCAAATGTTCAAATGAAATGGCATTCTGTGGCGGGCGGGGTTGGTGATTGCATTGTCAGAACTTCTACGAAATGGTCTGATCCTCTGCAAAATTTGATTTCCACCAAACGTCACAGTGATATTCTATCACCTCTGTCATACCTCCCAGCTGGTATTTTGGGTAAATAGGAGGTGTGGTCTGCAGAGATCTGGAACCGAGCTAATCTTGTTTCCGATGTTGCCTGGGCCAATATTAGTAGGTAGAACTCTGGTGCCAACCTACACCTTTAATATGTGTGGCCAATTGGACGCCTATCCTGATGGATGAGCGAACCAATCTGCGTCAGGTACGGGTACAGGTGTGTTTATAATATAAGATCTAATGCTCTGATTCTGTTACCTTACGTGTTGCTAGTTCTTAGCGCTCAAGCACAGAACATGATCTGATGTACTAGTACAATTCTATTATTTTGTTTACAGTATTATGACAGTAACATAACGAGGGCACGATGAAATGTGAAACTATCATTCTGGTTTTATATATTCACCACTTGAAGAACAAATCTCAGTATAAATGAACTTCGCGGATTCCTACTCGCTAGATTCCTTTTATTTGGATCTGAAAACGCATTGTTATGTGAAGGACAAAATGAGCTCTTTCTGGCACGAATTTCATACACTCGGTGAGGTTGTGATAACACAGACTGCTCAATGAAAGGAGCATCACGCTACAAACTAATAAATGACTTTTGTCAGTCGTGCTGGGCAAAAGTTACAAAAACAGTGTTCCCGGAGCCAGCGAAATATCCCAGAGAAAATCAAGGACTTGTTCTATGCAATGTACAGTAATGTGGGTTATTGTATCAGGTACACAGCGTGGTAACGATACGCACAGGCATCCTCCAGGACAGCTCATTATAAAACGCAGCCATGAATCCTTATCTAAATGATCTGTATGACAGACTGACCTTGTCTAAGCAGCTGTCACACAAGCCTGTTTCCCTGACCTCACACACATTTAACAAAGAACCAGCCTGAAAGAATAGTGTGGTCTGTGCACACTAATGGTCATTTACGCACAATCTACGCACCCACAACGCCCTTGTGCACAGATAAGTGCTCCTACGTGTCTGAGAAGTGCATATTACACCATCATCCTGACCTTTGGGGTCAGTCTGCATCATCTGCAGCAAGAAACAGCCACGAATCACCCACTTCCATCTATCGGACGGGAACTTCAGTTCCTCGTACATGCCCTCATCCTGGCCCGCAGATACACACGCCCAGGGTCGGACTGGGCCACCGGGGGACCGGGCAATCCCCCGGTAGGCCCCGACCCTGATCACTCCCCTCCTCGTTGATGACTACTCTCTGCTCCTTTCGCACAGAATGTCGGGTGTGACGTCATCATGCCCGACGTTCTGTGAGGAGCGTCGCAGAGAGGAGTCGGGAAGAAGACAGAAGAGACGAAGACAGACAGAAGCCGATACAAAAGGTAAGTGAAGGAACGGAAGCAAGGGGGGAGCATGGCAGAGTGTGAAGGGGGAGCACGGCAGAGCATGCAAAGGGAGAGCACAGACAGCATGGCAGAGTGTGAAAGGGGGGCCAAAGCAGCATGGCACAATGTGATGAAGGGGGGCCAGGAGAAGGGGGGAGTAAAAGCAGCATGGAGGGCGCAGTGTGATCATAAGGAGGCACAGCATGGTGATGAAGGAGCACAGTAATGTGTGTGTGATGGCACAGCGGGCTTGTGGCAATGTACTGTGTGTGTGATAGGTGGTAGCTAACTAATGGGTGCTATTTTGTTTGTGGGGTGAAGGTGGGGCAATTTAATTTTATAGTGGGGACTATTAATTTAAGTTGGGGTGGTTTGGGGGCTATTAATTGTATGTGGTGCTGAGTTTGAGGAGCATGAGGTCTATTTATTAAATATGCATATCAATTATTCAATGGCAGTGACGGTTGCGGGAAATAGGTATATGTATGCGATCGTAAATGCAATTAATTTATTGCAGGGGCTGTCTGGAGGGAGGGAAATATGTTTATTAAATAGGAATACTATTACTTTAATGTTGGGGCTGGAGGAAGGATTAATTGTGGGTCCTATTGATTTAACACTGGGACTAGTTGTAAATTTCTAAATGTACCCATTAATTTTCCAAATAGGGCCCCTAACATTCCAGGATCTAGACAAGCCTCAACTAAAGAAACTAGCAGCCACAGGTGGTGAAAGTGACAAGAACAGGTAGGACAGTCTGTCAAATGTCCTGATTCTAGTGCAGGCTTGGCTAACCTGTGGCACTACAGTTGTTCTGAAACTACAAGTCCCAGCATACCCTTCCAGCAATAAGCTGCTATATACTGGGTGTCCAATATACATACATGCTGGGGCTTGTAGTTTCACAACACCTGCCTGTTCTAGTGGGACAATCCCTATTTTTAGTGACTGTTCTGCCCAATCTACGGGGCAGGTCAAGACTCTATATTCTTTATATACACACTGCATTCTTTATATACTACACTATGGTGCTAGCTGTCCTTCGTGGGCTGACCACTCCCCCTCTGATGGGCCCCTAGCGTTGCAGTCCCCTGGTGGGCCCTTCATGCCCCAGTCCGACACTGCACACGCCACACGCTTCCTCGGACAACACGGTACAGTTGTGCAAAAGGCGTGTAATGTAATAAAGGAGCATTTGTGCTGTGGAGAGAGTAGTATATATCTATACATCAGATTAAAATAAACATTATTTGTATTGAGAACAATATTAAATGAGGTTTGACACCTAATAGAGTACAGTCATGACGTTATCAATCCATTACAGGTAGAATAGCCTGTATTCCTGCATTGCCAGATGCACTATGCAGATTATTCCTGATTAATAAATAATGATGACACACTGACACTTGGGGTCCCAGGATAATGACACACTGACACTTGGGTCCAGGATAATGACACACTGACACTTAAGGTCCAGGATAATGACACACTGACACTTAAGGTCCAGGATAATGACACACTGACACTTGGGGTCTAGGATAATGACACACTGACACTTGGGGTCCCAGGATAATGACACACTGACACTTGGGGTCCAGGATAATGACACACTGACACTTGAGGTCCCAGGATAATGACACACTGACACTTGGCGTCCAGGATAATGACACACTGATACTTGGGGTCCCAGGATAATGACACACTGACACTTGGGGTCCAGGATAATGACACACTGACACCTGGGGTCTCAGGATAATGACACACTGACACCTGGGGTCCAGGATAATGACACACTGACACGTGGGGTCCCAGAATAATGACACACTGACACTTGGGGTCTCAGGATAATGACACACTGACACTTGGGGTCCAGGATAATGACACACTGACACTTGGGGTCCAGGATAATGACACACTGACACCTGGGGTCCAGGATAATGACACACTGACACTTAGGGTCCAGGATAATGACACACTGACATTTGGGGTCCAGGATAATGACACACTGACACTTGAGGTCCCAGGATAATGACACACTGACACTTGGCGTCCAGGATAATGACACACTGACACTTGGGGTCCCAGGATAATGACACACTGATACTTGGGGTCCCAGGATAATGACACACTGACACTTGGGGTCTCAGGATAATGACACACTGACACCTGGGGTCCAGGATAATGACACACTGACACGTGGGGTCCCAGAATAATGACACACTGACACTTGGGGTCTCAGGATAATGACACACTGACACTTGGGGTCCAGGATAATGACACACTGACACTTGGGGTCCAGGATAATGACACACTGACACCTGGGGTCCAGGATAATGACACACTGACACTTAGGGTCCAGGATAATGACACACTGACATTTGGGGTCCAGGATAATGACACACTGACACTTGAGGTCCCAGGATAATGACACACTGACACTTGGCGTCCAGGATAATGACACACTGACACTTGGGGTCCCAGGATAATGACACACTGATACTTGGGGTCCCAGGATAATGACACACTGACACTTGGGGTCTCAGGATAATGACACACTGACACCTGGGGTCCAGGATAATGACACACTGACACCTGGGGTCCAGGATAATGACACACTGACACTTGGGGTCCCAGGATAATGACACACTGACACTTGGGGTCTCAGGATAATGACACACTGACACTTGGGGTCCAGGATAATGACACACTGACACTTGGGGTCCAGGATAATGACACACTGACACTTGGGGTCCAGGATAATGACACACTGACACTTGGGGTCCAGGATAATGACACACTGACACTTAGGGTCCAGGATAATGACACACTGACACTTGGGGTCTCAGGATAATGACACACTGACACTTGGGGTCCCAGGATAATGACACACTGACACTTAGGGTCCAGGATAATGACACACTGACACTTGGGGTCCAGGATAATGACACACTGACACTTGGGGTCCAGGATAATGACACACTGACACTTGGGGTCCAGGATAATGACACACTGACACTTAGGGTCCAGGATAATGACACACTGACACTTGGGGTCCCAGGATAATGACACACTGACACTTAGGGTCCAGGATAATGACACACTGACACTTAGGATCCAGGATAATGACACACTGACACTTGGGGTCCCAGGATAATGACACACTGACACTTGGGGTCCAGGATAATGACACACTGACACTTGGGGTCCAGGATAATGACACACTGACACTGGGGGTCCAGGATAATGACACACTGACACTTGGGGTCTTAGGATAATGACACACTGACACTTGGGGTCCCAGGATAATGACACACTGACACTTGGGGTCCAGGATAATGACACACTGACACTTGGGGTCCAGGATAATGACACACTGACACTTGGGGTCCAGGATAATGACACACTGACACTTGGGGTCCAGGATAATGACACACTGACACTTAGGGTCCAGGATAATGACACACTGACAA
>NC_134405.1:341551340-341566340 GCF_038048845.1 Mixophyes fleayi | reverse complement strand
GACATGGCAGCTCTTCTCTGCTCCTCTTCACACTGTCATCTACACGGCAGCTACAGAAGCCTCAAAAAAAAAAAAAAAAAAAAAAAGCAAAAGCATACTTGTGCTGATAGTGCCGACAGAGCACTTAAACTCGGAACCCTGTGCTGCCCCCTGTATTCCGACATTTGGGGGCAGCAAAATCAGCCACAGCTGGTCCAGGGGGGCCCCTGAGAGAGGGGGGCCCGGGGCACTTGCCCCCTGTGCACCCCTTAATCCGGCCCTGACTGCGCGTTCCTCCTCTCCCCCCTTTTCTTAACACTGTGATTTTCTGCTTTCCTCCCCTCACTTCCGTTCCTTTACTCACCTTTGTATTATCTTTTTTCATCTCATCTGTCTTCTTACTGGGTCCTCTCTGCACAGCTCCTCACTGTATGTCGGACGTGACTTGATGACGTCACTCCTGCCATTACGAACGGGGCAGGGAAGAGGAACGCCGTCACCATGATCACGTGGGTATATGTTTGTTTGTTTGTTTTTCTAAGAACCCTGCTTCCCCCACGAACGAAAGGAGTGGAGCCACCCATAACCTCCCTCCCCCCCCCCCCCCAGTCGTCCGAAGAAAAAAAAAGAAAAGAAAAAAAAATTAGGCTAAAAACCCCCTAAAAACAACATCAGTGGGGGCTCGGGCTGGGCCCCCTGGCATGTCCGGGCCCGGGTAATTAGTACCCGCTCCCCCTCTCTCGTCGGCCCTGGTTATAGCACAAGGGGTGAGTGAAGAGGCTGCAAGAGGACACTAATGAGAGTGAGGCTGAGAGTGCACTGGACGGAGAGGGCGTCAGAGACTGCGCAGTGAGTGTGAGAATCCCAGGAGGGGCAGAGAGAGCACAGTGAGCGTGTGTTATAGCCCCAGGGATAAGGCCCCCGCAGAGGACGGTGAGTAACTGCACTGGAGTGAGAAAGATGTACATATATTTATTTTAGTATAATTTGCAACTAAGGTGTCGTGCTGGAGTGAAGGGGAGTGTAAATAAAGTTTATATTATAGAGATGGTCTGGCACCCAAATCATGGAGACATCTGTTTGCACTGCACCTTAAGATACCACATCTGTGTCCCAACACCTTAAATAGACATTGTGAAAACCTGCATGTGCAGGAAGTCTCTGATCATTTATACCCAACCCAAGCTAGTTGGGGCAAAGGGAAGTGCAAATGAGGAAGCGCATTAACCCTCTATGCACCCCGGGACCACACACACACAGGAAGTTAAATATATAACTAATATATAATCATTATGGCCAGGGATCACTTTAGGATTTTGGGTTTCCTAAACAAAAAATATTGTGGAACCCCATAACAATAAGAATATTACTGTAACACGCACACATTGATATATACACTTCGTGTTCAAAAGTATATAGAGGCCCCCTTCTAATCCATTTCAGCCACACCCATTGCTAACAGATGCATACAATCAGGCATACAGACATGTAATATCCATAGTTACACATTAGCAGTAGAATATGCCGTACTGAAGAGCTCAGTGGCACCGTCATAGGATGCCACCTTTCCATCAAGTCAGTTTGTCAAATTTCTCCCCTGCTAGAGCTGCCACAGTCAACTGTAAATGCTGTTATTGTGACATGGAAACGTCTAGGAGCACCAACAGCTCAGTCATGGTAGGCCAGACAAGCTCACAACGAGAGCACCGAGTGCTGAAGCATATAGCTCAGAAAAATTACCTTTTATCACTTGCAACTCTCACTACCGAGTTCCAAACTACCTCTGGAAGCAACGTCAGCACAAGAACTGTTCGCTGGGAACTTCATGAATTGGCTTTCCATGGACGAGCAGCCACACACAAGCCTCAAATCACTGTGTGCAATGCCAACCGTCAACTGGAGTGGTGTATAGCACACCGCCAGTCTACTCTGCAGTGGTGGAAATGCATTTTCTAAAGTAATGAATCCTGCTTCACCATTTGGCAATCCCGATGGTCAAATCTGGGTTTGGCAGATGCCAGGAGAATGCTTCCTTCCTGAATCCCTTCTACCAACTGTAAAGTTTGGTGGAGGAGGAATAATGGCCTGGGGCTGTTTGTCATTGTTTGGTCTGGGCCCCTGTGAAGGCAAATGTTACTGCTACAGCATATAATGACATTCTAGAGAATTGTGACTTTCAACTTTGTGGCAACAGTTTGGGGAAGGTCTTTTCCTGTTTCAGCATGACAATGCCCCCGTGCACAAAGTGAGGTCCATTAAAAAATGGTTTACCGAGTTTGGAAGAACTTGACTGCCCTGCACAGAACCCTAACACCATCGAATACCTTTGGGATCATGATCATCATCAGCTATTTATATAGCGCTACTAATTGCACAGCGCTGTACAAAGAACTCACTCACATCAGTCCCTGCCCCATTGGAGCTTAAAGACTAAACTTCCTAACATACATACACAGACAGACAGAGAGACAGAGAGAGACTAGGGTCAACTTTGATAGCAGCCAATTAACCTACTAGTATGTTTTTGGAATGTGGGAGGAAACCGGAGCACCCGGAGGAAACTCACACAAACAGGGGGAGAACATACAAACTCCACAAAGATCATCATCAACATAATCAACATTTATTTATATAGCGCCAGCAAATTCCGTAGCGCTTTACAATTGGGAACAGTAATAAAACAATACTGGGTAA
This sequence comes from Mixophyes fleayi, assembly GCF_038048845.1. Lineage (NCBI taxonomy): Eukaryota > Metazoa > Chordata > Amphibia > Anura > Limnodynastidae > Mixophyes > Mixophyes fleayi. The sequence continues at coordinate 341,563,667 of NC_134405.1, read as the reverse complement.
TACATACAGACAGAGAGGTAAGAGAACCCTGCTCGCAAGCTTACACACAGATAAGCCCATAGTCAGGAATTGAGCTCATGACCCCAGTGCTGTGATGCAGAAGTGCTAACCACTAAGCGACAGTACTGCCCATAATGAATTGAATGGCAATTGTGAGTCACTGTAATACACAAAATGGTACGTACACTGGCGCTCCCGTTCTTAAAACACAGAGAACTTCTAAATCAGAGAGATACACTCCCTCAATCCTCTCATCATGTGAGGTACATAATAAAAAAGAAAGAAAACCAACATAGCATAATAACGTAAAACATCAAGTATAGTCCACCACCACTATGGGCATGTATGGAGTGTTCAAAACTTGGTGATGATAATAAGTTTCAATACAGCACCCGTGATCCTTCCTCCAATTACCTCCCCCTCAGGGTATGAGTTTACATTCAGGAAGTCAAATATAGGCCTGTAGAATAATTCTCCGTTTCCTTACAGATGTCTCAGCACGTGTGTTGTCACACTCCACTCCAAACATATAGAAATATACAAAAGAAGGCAATTGTGAGTCAAGTCGTATTGCCCAACATCAGTGGTCGACATCACAAAGGCTATTGTGGCTGAGTGCAGTGTTTTCCAAATTCAGTCCTCAGGGACCCCGAACAGTGCAGGTTTCCCAGGTCACAAATGAGATCATTAGTACCACATGTGGATCTTCCAAAATGTGTCAGTCAGTAATGACTACACCTGCACTACAGTAGGGAGATATGGAAAACAAGCACTGTTAGGGCTCCCTGAGGACAGGGTTTGGGAAACACCGGCTGAGTGGATGTGAATCCCCGCAGTCATGTTCCAAAGTTTAGTGTAAAGCCTTCCCAGAAGATTGGAGGCTGTTATAGCAGTAAAGGGGCGATCAACTCCATATTAGTCCCCAAAGTTTTGGAATGGTATGTTCAACAAATATACAAGGGGTGAGCAAAGTGGGAGGAGCTAGAGAGAGAAACACACACACCTCAAATACATGACTCACCATGGGGATGACCGCGTTACCAGAAAGAAGTAAAGATGACCAATATTTCGTACCCCAGGGCACGTGTTGCTGTAGGAAAAGGGGGGGGGGGGTTACGAGGTGAGTACACCACTCTAAAATCTAGACCTTCAAGTACTAAAAATAACAATCACTAAATAAATAAAATAATAACATCTGTAGATACATTGTGGATTGGATTGGGGCAGCACGGTGGCTCAGTGGTTAGCACTTCTGCCTTACAGCACTGGGGTCATGAGCAGTTTGTATGTTCTCCCTGTGTTTGTGTGGATTTCCTCCGGGTGCTCCAGTTTCCTCCCACATTCCGAAAAAAAAAACCATACTGGTAGGTTAATTGACTGCTAACAAATTGACCCTTGTCTCGGTGTCTGTCTTTGTGTGTGTGTTAGGGAATTTAGACTGTAAGCCCCAATGGGGCAGAGACTGATGTGAGTGAGTTCTCTGTACAGCGCTGCAGAATTAGTGGCGCTATATAAATAAATGGTGATGATGATGATTGGGTATCAGCAGTGTCAGTTTGATTAGAAATGTACTTAGAAAAAGGCCGCTATTGGAGGAGCACCCAACAAAAAATAAGTTAATCACTGGTGAGTCCGCCTACTTAAAAGCTGGGCAGCCAATCAACAGTGTAAGAACCCATTCCTGATAGGTTGCTCGACTTTCAAGTAGGTGGGTTCATCAGTAACTCATTTCTCCTCAGGTGTCCTCATGAGAGATCCATGTCGTCCATCAGGGAGTTTTTCCATTTCAGGAAAGTATTTATTAATGAATTAATTTTCAAACCACACATCAAAGTGCCAAAAACCATTACTAAACCACTGCTTAGTAAATCTATCCTTAGTAATACAGGTATTCCTCACTTAACGACCGAGTTCCGTTCCTACGACTAGGTCGTTAAGCGAATTGGTCGCTAAGTGAGTACAGTACTGTTATATGCACCTACATGTATTGTAATCATTTTTATTGATTCTGAATGAAGAAATAGACTAAAGAAAACGATATTTTGTTAGTTTGCTTTACATTACATAACACTGCATAACAGAAAATAAACATGTGTACAGTAAAGCTCTACAAACAGCAGCAATTATAACAATGAGGACCCAGGGAGAACCTGGTCGTAACTCCGAGTGGTCATTAAATGGGTAGGTTGTTAAGTGAGGAATACCTGTAACCTGTTAGTTACTGAAGTGGTATGTAAGTTAGTGATAGGGATAGTTCAACTATTAACAACATGAGTCACACAGAGTATTATAAAGTAAACGTCAGTTCATAAATGTGACTTTAGACCAGAATTGTAAATAAAACCATCTAACAGTAATGTTACTCACACAGGGCCTGATTCATCACGGAAAGTAAGTGCAGATACGAGACGTATTTTGCGTGGAATCGAACTGCCCAGAAACAGACCATACATCAGTGAATGTAAGAACATCTAATTCACCTTTGAGTACAAAGGACCCTTAGTACAGACTACGATTTCAGGGGCGGAACTGAATGAATATTCTCCTGTACACACAGTGATCAGATCTTTACATCCTTCCTGTAATAACATTTGAAAAAACATTTTTATTTAAACTATCAATATTATCAGCCAACACAGATCTGCACTGTGTATCGGATACAATTATATCCAACTATGTGTCGTATCCAAGGGGAAATGATCATAAAGAGTTGACCCCGGCTGATATAAAGACCTTGCTTGCCAGCAAAATAAAGCAAATTATAAGTAACATTTGGTTGATGGTATGCTGAGCCAGGGCCGGACTGGGACTAAAAATCAACCCTGGCATTTAAAGCACACAGGCCCACCTCTGTTGATGAGTAGGAAATAAACCATGTGTCACTGCTGTCCGGGTGCATCGCCAAGGTCATGGCCACATTGAGTTGGGGGCATTGACAACACGGGGCGTTGATACATACATTATAATAAAACATTACATTTATCACTCCCTCTCCCGAGGCACATTATTACACCACCACTGTACTTATCTATCCTTCTTATGCTGCTGACATCCATCAGGGTGGGAACTTCCTGTAGAGTGAGCAGGGAAGCTCTTATCTCACGAGATTACCAAATCTCATGATACTTAGATCTCCTCGGCTTGCTGCGGGCTGAGTCCTGTCCGGGGACTGGGAGCAACTATCAGCTTCCTCCTGCTAAACAGAGCTGGATTAAGGCTCAGGGGGCCCAGGACACATAAAACAGGGGGGTTAGTAGACAAATTTTAGATAAATACAGAGACAAAGCTATGTGCACTACTGTTAGTTGCACGCAGCTCTGCCTTCACAAGGAGTACAGTGTGAAACGGGACATACCTCCCAACTGTCCTTGTAGTCAGACCGAGTCCTGACTAAGCGGGACAGTGTCCACCAGATTCAGGACAGTTGGCAGACAGTCCTGCTCTCTCCTACCTGTTCTTGTCACTTTCACCACCTGTGGCTGCTGCTTTCTTTAGATCAGTTGCTGCTTGTCTGGATCCTGGAATGTTGGGGGCCCTATTTGGAAAAAAAATGAATATATGAAATTTAGAAAACTCCAATCAGCCCCGGCATTAAGTCAATAGCACCCACGTTATAGAATTAGGCCTCCCTCCAGCCCCAACATTAAAATAACAGTATTCACATTTGATAAATAGATCTAGTTCCCTCCAACCACCTCTGCATTAAATTGAAGGACCCATTGCCTCACCTTAAATAAATCGGCCCTGCTCAACTAATAAACACTCTACTCCCCCCAACCAGCTCCAGCATTAAACTAACCAATAGCATCCACATTTAACAAATAGGACTATTTCTCCTAATGACCTCCTAATGACCCCCAACATTAAATTGTTAGCACCTCTATTACAATAATAAATACTATGTCAATACATTATTAGTACCCAAATTACAGCAATAAATACACCCCCGACACACACACACACACACACACACACACACACTTATACTACATCAATACTCTCCCACATTACAGCAACCATCATTACCCCCACATTACAGCAATACCCTCTCCCACCTATTAACAATACTAACCCCCAAAAACACTACAACATTATCACCACACCACCTCCACACTGCAGGAATACCACCAATTATACGGCCGCTACTGTAAGGAACCAAGGTTCTGCTTTTTTCAAATCTCCCACAAAATAGCAACAGAGTAATTAGACACACATAATTGACAAGTACCCTTTTTTCTCAAATAATAGGAGAATTTGGATATATATGGCTCAGAGGGAAAATTCTTTTGAAAGGCTGATAAACAATTTATTTCTAAAATAATAATCTAATAAAACCATATATCAGTTTTCCAAACTCCATATCATTTTGACTGTATGTACAATATAAAACCAAAATCAAACTGAGAAATTCTCTTAGTCCATTTAAATTGTATTAAGAGACGTCCAATAAATGCTAAAAATAATCCAAGTGGTGGATACCAGATACTTCCTAGTTTGTGGTCCACACGAGTCCTTGTAGCTGTATAGAAAAAACTTCCAAAAGGACACACTTTGCCGCTACTAGACTGCGTTATAATACACAATATAACAAAAATAATAAAAAATATATATTAAAATTATAAATAAGAGCTAACATGGATCTGATAAATACCCCGGGGAAATATTAACACTGCTGCTATTTTAGGGCCTGTTGCATGGCCCTATACATGAAAACCAAACACACAAAAGAAAAACTGTTCTCCCCACCCCCCATCTTGCCCTGCGCCATTCTTTTCCCCCCATCTTCTTTCTTTTCTCCCCTTTGTTTGTACAGCTCAAAACAAAATAACATCTTCATGGTACCATGTTGACATGAAGTTGAGTTTATATTGTTAAAGCGCTGTGAGAGAGTATCATATATATTGTTCAATTTACATGTGTATATGTTATCTCACTAATGTACCTTCATCATCATCATCATCATCATTTATTTATATAACGCCAACATATTCCGTAACGCTTTACATTTGGGGACAAACATAATAAACTAATAAACAAACTGGGTAAAACAGACAAAGAGGTGAGAAGGCCGCTCGCAAGCTTACAATCTATGGGACAATGGGAGATTGACACATGAGGTTAAGTCAACATCTTGCATTTTGGCCCAGCCAGGCTGCAAAGGTAAAAGTCAGCACTGGTACAGATAGACACTAGAGATCTGAATGCATAAAAATAAAAATATTTATTGATGCACAATATGTTGCAACCACAGAGTATAAACACTCAAGGGCAATCTTGCACTATTGTATCCACACATATAAAAGCTGAATAGATCAGCTCTAACATGTGTTCTGTTAAAATATCACAAGGTCAAATACTTAATTCACATATGCTGCTTTCTATTATAATCAGCCATGTAACAATCCCTTAGTAGAATATCAATTTTCCCGGGAATAGAATCAAATGAATGAATGTCTCTGGATCCAAAAGGGGTAGTTGTCCCCATATAAAATAAAATAAAATGATGATATGTGCACATATATAAAGAAAAAAATTAAATACATGTATTTGAAAAAATGTCAACTCATAGGGCTAGATTTACTAAGCTGCTGGTTTGAAAAAGTGGGGATGTTGCCTATAGCAACCAATCAGATTCTATCTTTCATTTATTTAGTACCTTCTACAAAATGATAGCTAGAATCTGATTGGTTGCTATAGGCAACATCCCCACTTTTTCAAACCCGCAGCTTAGTAAATCTAGCCCATAGGCTAAATGATCCTGTCACACAACAATGTTGGTCAGGGGGTAGTTGTCTTCTGTGAAATTGTGTAACAGGCGGTAATAGGCTAAGGTAGTGAGGTTAAGAGGGTGGTTGAGGAATATTATAAGCTTGTCTAGAGGTAGGTTTTCAGAGAACGCTTGAAAGTTTGTAGACCAGAGGAGAGTCTTATTGTGCGAGGGAGAGAGTTCCATAGAGTGGGTGCAGCCCGAAAAAAGTCCTGTAACCGGGAATGGGAGGATGTAATGAGAGTGGATGAGAGACGCAGATCTTGTGCAGAACGGAGTTGCTGAGTTGGGAGGTATTTTGAGACAAGAGAGGAGATGTATGTTGGTGCCACTTTGTTGATGGCCTTGTAGGTTAGTAAAATAATTTTATATTGGATTCGGTAGAAAACAGGCAACCAATGTAGAGACATAGAGAGTGATTCAACAGAGGAATAACGGTTTAAGTCTGTTTTTGGGAAGACCAGTAAGGAGGGAATTGCAATAGTCAATGCGGGAGATGATAAGTGCATGAATTAAGGTTTTTGCAGTGTCTTGCGTGAGATATGTGAGAATTCTGGAAATGTTCTTTAGATGTATGTAGCATGATTTAGATATACAGTCAATAGGGGGAACAAAGGATAGGTGTGAGTCAAGGATTAGAGAATTTTTCTATTCTGTAATGTTGTTCAAGACAAGATGTTACTAATAAAACTTATTTTAAAAAAAAACAAAAAACAGAAGAAAGCGCTGTGGAAATAAAACCCCCCTTTAAGGATAACATCCAAATAGCTGAATGATGTAACCATAGAAATAATGATCACATTAAATTTTACAATTTATTAAACACAATATTAAAATATAAAATGAAGCTAATATAAACGTAAACAAAAACATAAATACCACTTCACTGAAGTATAAAATCTTTAGGTAATAAACAGAAGGCTTTAAAATGATGCAGCAACATTAAGGTTAATATATACAGGATAAAAACTCTGAATCCATTTGGGCTCTCCTTAAGGAATCCTAGACAAAATTTAGGGAAAAATATGTCCCATGTAAGTAGGTCTCATCAAACAATCCCAATATTCACGTTTGGAGAGAAAGAATGGAACAAATCCTTATGAAGGATACCACCTTTACGCTGACGACACTCAACTATACCTCTCCTCTCCTGATCTCTCTCCCTCCCTCCTCTCTAGGGTGTCCGCCTGCCTCTCTGCCATCTCCTCCTGGATGTCCTCTCGATTCCTCAAACTTAACCTTGCCAAAACTGAGCTCATAGTTTTTCCTCCCTCTCATACCCCATTCCTTTCTGACCTCTCCATCACTGTCGACAACACCTCTATCTCAGCTGTACCCCAACTTCGCTGCCTTGGTGTCATCCTCGACTCCTCTCTCTCCTTTGGCCCCCACATCCTCTCTCTTGCTAAATCCTGCCGCTTCCAGCTGCGCAACATCGCTCGCATCCGGCCCTTCCTCTCCCAAGATGCCACCAAATGCCTTATCCACTCTCTGATCATCTCCCGCCTGGACTACTGCAACCTCCTCCTCACTGGCCTCCCCCACTCTCATCTCGATCCCCTTCGATCCGTCCTTAACGCTGCAGCTAGGCTTATTTTCCTCTCTCGCCGCTCCTCTTTTGTCTCCCCCTCTACCTAGCCCTTCACTGGCTCCCATTCCCCTTCAGAATCCTCTTTAAGCTCCTCACACTCACCTACAAGGCCCTCGCCAACTCCACTGCGCCCTACATCTCCACCCTCCTCTCTATTCATGCTCCATCCCGCCCTCTCCGTTCTGTCTCTGACCGTCGCCTCTCTTCCCCCCTTATAACCTCCTCCCACGCGCGTATCCAAGACTTCGCCCGCGCTGCCCCCCTCCACTGGAACAAGCTCCCTCCCTCCATCAGAACTTCCCCTAATCTGTCCAGCCTCAAACGGGCCCTAAAAACCCACCTTTTTCTTAAAGCCTTTCTGTCTCCCACTTAACTTCCTACCTTATCTTCTGCCTCTGTCCCCCTACTCTCCCTCTCTCCCCTCCGTCTCTCTGTCTGTCCACCCCTCCCCTTAGATTGTACGCTCCTCTGAGCAGGGCCATCTCTCCTCCTGTTTCCACCACTTCTAACTCTGCTCTCCAGCTACTTAGCCCTCCTCCTCAAAGGTCCTCCACCCCACGTCCACTTTCGCTCCCTCCTCCCCCCTGGGGGTCTCCCTGTCTTCCGCGCCCCCCCTTCTTGGGCCCCGTCGTTTTTGGATCCTCCCTCCCCTTTCCCCGCCCTCTCTAGCTGTGCATTGAGCGTACTGAGTTGCTGTGTTTACTGTACTGTGCTGTCTCCCATTGTATTGTGATTTTGTTTGTCTCTGTACGGCGCTGCGGATGCCTTGTAGCGCCTTATAAATAAATATTAATAATAATAATAATAATAATATGAAGAATAAAGCCACAAGCACCCAGGTAGTATGAATATCAAACCTTTCCTCCGTCTGAATGTCCCATAGCAGTCCCAGGAGAGATGCAAATAATTTCTTCTTACTGATATAATATTTCCACCCTCTGGAGGTGATTAAATCACATATAGACTCACTCCTGTAGTAACAGAGATTGCTGCCGGCAAACAGTTCCAGCAGTTTACCTCATTCTTCCGCCGTGTATATTAGCTGTATCCTTAATTGCGGTCTGGAGGGAAACAGTAGCAGGAAATGTTAGTTTTGTCTGAATTAGGTGCCGTTGTTGCCCAGTGTAGAAGCCTGCCGATAAACAGCTATCCTTAAGGGGGGGTTTGTTCTTTTGTGGTTGGTTTTCTTGTAGCTGTATAGAGCAGACGCTTGCAAAAGAGCCTATGTGAGAAAGATCACAGTTCAGACATGCGTTCCACAGTGGAACGCACAGTTTCCTGTTCCTGTTTGACTTCTGTTGTGGGGAGGCGTGCCGTAACTTGGAAGCTGTCGGGTTCTCCTGCTTCAGCTGGTCCCTGCACCGGCCCATTCAGCCACCAGCCCTTCTGGCATTTGCCAGAAGTACCAGATGGCCCGTCCGGCCCTGTGCTGAGCTACTCAATGAAAGAGATCCAAAAATTATATTACATACACATTAAAATGAAATAATAATTGTTCCACGTACAATATATGGTTTGTAAAGCTCTTAATAACCATCTATGTCTGGGAAATCTATACAAGTTATTGCTTCCGATCTAAGGTTCTCGTTCTACCATATTTTATGTGAGCAATAGTGACCGCATTCTAATGCGCTACCTTAAGATATGCGCAACTCAATGTAACTTCGCAAGTGGGCAATTTTTGCAACCTGCATTTTACATATACGTTGACCGCAAAAGGGAGCAACTATGGCGACTAAGCTAGTATTAGATCTGCGTCCAATATCCACTATTAATGCAGCAGGTTTAAGACAGTTACTTGAGGTTTTGTGTCCCCGTTATCAAATTCTATCATGACACCACTTTACTAGAAAAGCTATTTCTCACATCTGCCAGAAGGTTCATAAAAATGTAACTATTGGGCTACAAAATGCCATTCTACCCACTGTACACTTAACCACAGATATGTGGACAAGCGGAACTGGGCAAACTAAAGATTATATGACTGTGACAGCCCACTGGGTTGGTGATTCGCCTTCACCAGCAGGAACAGCAGCAGCATGTACCCAAGTATGTCACATTTGTCAGAGGCAGACTACTCTGTGTATCACCGGCGTCACTAAGAGGCATACAGCTGACAATCTGTTACAAAAACTAAGGGATGTCATTGCAACATGGCTTATCCAGCTTGGACTTTCCACAGGATATGCCATTTCTGATAATGCCACCAATATTGTTAGAGCATTACAGCTGCGTGAATTCCATCACATTCCCTGTTTTGCTCACACAATAAACTTGGTGGTGCATAGCTTTTTAAAAAATGACAGGGACGTGCAGGAGATGCTGTCTGTGGCTCGTAAAATATCTGGACATTTCCGGCATTTGACAACAGCATGTTGGAGATTGCAGCAGCTACAAAAGCAATTTAATTTACCCTGCCATCAACTGAAGCAAGAGGTGGTAACAAAGTGGAATTCTACCCTGTAAATGCTTCTGAGGATGGAGGAACAGCGAAAAGCCATCCACGCTTACTCCACAAGCCATGACATTGGGAAAGGAGGAGGGATGTATTTTACACAAGCGGAGTGGAGAATACTTTCCGCGTTGTGCAAGGTGTTTAAACCATTAGAAGTAGTCACCTGTGAAGTGAGTTCAGACACTGCTAGCTTGAGCCAAGCGATTCCCTTAATAAGACTTTTGTAAAAGCAGCTGGAGAAACTGAAGGAAGAGATGAAACAGAGCAATTACGCTAAGTATGTCGGATTTGTATATCAAATACTTTATTCGCTTCGCCAGGATCCAAGAGTTATCAAAATCTTGAAATTGGATCACTACATTTTGGCAACTGTGCTTGATGCTAGGTTAAAGAGCTATGTATTCTCTTTGTTTCCAACTGACCAAGATGTCAAGAGATGTAAGGAGCTCCTGGTGAGCAAGATGACAGCTCACGTGTTACATGACAGGACGGCGTCTCCTCATTCAGTTTCTCAGTCAACTGTTGCTAAAAAAAAACCTTAGCTTTCCCTTGTCGCTGAAGTGCTTGGTTTGTTTAAGTGTGCATGTCCATTTTAAGATGCAGCATAAGGGTGGGTGGGAGGGCCCAAGGACAATTCCATCTTGCACCACTTTTCCTTTCAGCTTCCGCTGTGTGCCAATGTTACCTACATGTGCTATATACTGTTGTGTGCTTTGCCTCCTCTCTATTATTCTTCTGAAGCGCAGTGTATCTCTCATGTACAAGCTCTCTTCAATCCGGGATCTCATCCGATGGGTCAGGTTTTAACTTAAATACGGTCTCCTCAACTGCGTCTATATATTGCTTTAAATCTTTTTTCAATGCAGCGAATTCCAGCATGACAGATTCCATGCTGCCCACGTGTTCCGTACCACAGTCTGTCTGAAGCAGATCTATTGCCACTCCAGTTGTAATATCCATTCCTGTGTCTATATAAGTTTGTCAGTTCTTCAGCGATGATAGGGAGGTATCCACAGAGGAGAAGGAGATTAAAGATGCAGCACGAACAGACATGGTTTAATAATGTAGAGTTCATTGACAGCACTGTTAAACTTATCAAGGATTCTAATTTCACAAAATTTCTGAATGGTGTTGAAGCTTAAGGTAGCTAAGCTATTGGTAGCTTGTTTTGTGGGGGCCCAAACAAACCAAGCACTTCAGCCACAAAAGTGGCACTGCTTGTCGCTGGAGAGCTTGGTTTGTTAAACTGTACATGTCTTTTTCAATATTTTGCATAAGCGTGGGTGGGAGGGCCCAAGGACAATTCCATCTTGCAAAACTTTTCTTTTCTGCCACTGCTGTGTGGCAATGTTTCCTAGATGTGCTATGAACTGCTGTGTGTTTGTGTCGCTTCTCTGTCGCTTAGCATCCAGCCAGGTCGCTGCAGTATTTGTCCAAAAGTGTATGAAAATAATATTGTGACCTGTGAGGTGGTCAAAATTGACTGCAAATTACTTGCAATTAGTGTTATTGAGGTTAATATTAATGTAGGAACAACGAAAAGAGCAAAATTATGTGATTTTAGCATATGTGAACATCTTTAGTCAACATTTATCTTATTGCCAATCATAATAGAGTGCTTTGGGGGTAATTTTGTGGTGCTGATTCCAAATATGACATCAGTTTTGCTAGATTTGCTCTTATTTTTAAGATAATTGGTACCACATAGTTTTTCCATACTTAGTCCAGGTAACGGTCTACAAATGAATTGGAAGCAAAAGCCATGTTTGCCAAAAACACTGATAAAAATAAAGTTTAATATGATACTGTCACATGGGCTTTGTGGATAAAACATGTTTTATCGTTAATTGATTTTAGTCTTACTTGAAACACTCTGCATATACAAATTGTCACTACAACCCCTCCGTATACAACTTGACTTATTTACACTAATGACATGTATACAAATATATGACAGGGACGAGGAACAAGAGAAACACAATAGACAGCACAAACCACTCAACTGCCAACTGACTGCTGATTGGGTGACCGATCACTTATATACGGAGGGGGAATATTCTAGAATGATGACAGTGAGCACTTAGAATATCCATGTGTCTCACCTTCTAGAATATTCTGGTAGATTCCCATATGCAGGCGTTATGGCTAAGTTCTCTATTAATTGAGGGTATCCATTATCTCAAGAACTAGAAACAATCTGAAAAATAAAATACTTTCATTTTTGAATTCAGCAACCACAAAATACCTTAAATTCGTTCAAATATCCTTTTTTTGTTGGGCTGAGTTATTACAGTATAATCTGTATGTAAAAGTCTTTATATAACTTAATAAGAAACTGTGAAGATGTTTTTTCACATATAATCATCACTTGTGTATTATAAAACAATTAATAAATTAAGTATTGCTTTAGGTATCAATAGATGATCTATTTTCTTGGTATGTTCACTGTTAATAAACAATCTTCAATACAGAGTCCCATTAGTTGGGGATGAAATGATAGGTTGTATAGCTAAT
>NC_134405.1:341523338-341544820 GCF_038048845.1 Mixophyes fleayi | reverse complement strand
TACTGAAGCCAATCACAGCTATCAGTGACTTAGAGATGGGGAACACCCACATACATGTTTATTTATATATTTATAAATAATGTTTATAATATACCAAAATGGGAGAAGCTCAGCTGTAGCTCCACCCACTGCTCATTCTATTGGCTAAATGGTACCAACCGGTTTCCCCTCCCTGTGATGTCACCAGTCTCTGGGCAGATTACCCCCAACTCTTGATCACCCAGATATCTTTATATAACCTCCCCATACATAAAATGCAGCATGAAGGGGCTCAGTGAAGGTGGCAGTGACGGTGTGTAAGTGTCTGATCGGGTCACACAGAGAATAAAAGGACATCTGTCCAGCCTCATAATCCAGATATATTCTCACTCTATCATAGGGAATATTGTCAGGTAACCGGATCACTTTACTGTCATGTCTCACTGTATACTGATAATTCCACCCCCCACCCAAACCCCAGGACTTATTATTACAGCCAATGAGTGACTGATCTCCTCTCCTGTCTATACTGGGATAACACATCCCTACCCTCCACCATCCTGATTCCCTGACATCCACTTCCCAGTAATGTCGCCCTGAGGAAAATCTCCTGGTGCTTATTACCTGATTATACTGAAATCTCTCTGGTGTTTCTGGACGTTTCTGGTTTATTGACACAGATGCAGTTTTCCTGTCACCTGATATATGTATATTATTACAAGCTGTGTTTACATCCAGTAATATGTCTGTAGCTTCCTGTACATATAAACATACATTTATACCTGTTATTATATCAGATAATGTGTGTAATTTCCCTGAGATCAGACCCACATCCAGATCTCCTACACCATGGACCTGGTCATCATGTCTCTCTCTGTCCTCAGTATCACACAAGTCACCTGTGTCTGGTTCCTGTAAGACAGTCACTGGATCAGACATGTTACACAGCTCCTCAATGTGACGCATCTTCCTGGACAGCTCGTCCTTCTTTATTTCCAGCTGCTGGATGAGATCAGAGACTGAGAGTGAAACGCTCTTTTCCTGCCTGTAGATCTCGCTCAGGACTCTCTTCTCTAGGTCTTCCAGCTGTCTCCTGATGTCTCTAAACAGGGCAGTGAATGTCTCTGTTACACCAGCTGCTTTTTTCTGGTTGGCTCTCCTGCGCCCCTGCAGACTCTGGACTCTTTTCTCAGTCTCCTCTCTCTTTGTGGTCAGTTTCTGCAGAACATTTCTCAGTTTTTCCTTCTTCTTCTCAGAGGCCTCATCCAGCATCTCCACCAGGTGGCCCCGATGTTCTCCGGCCAAACTACAGGACACACAGATACAGGCAGCGTCCTCAGTGCAGAAATACTTCAAAATCTCATCACGGATGGAACATTTGCTCTTTTCCATGGAAGTGGTGGGATCAATTAAGACATGTTCTGCTGACTTGTTGTCTGTCTTACAATGTATATCACATACAGAAGCTTCACACCTGAGGCAGGTTTTAAGAGCAGGTACTGGAGAGTGGACACAATAAGTGCAGAATATCCCAGTTTCCTCCTCTGGAATACAAAGGACATGTTCTGCTATGTTGCACAGCTTCCTGTTTTTCTCCAGGACAGGACGATCCTGAAACTCTGCTCTGCATTCAGGACAGGTATAAACTCCAGACCCCTCCTGTGTATCCAGCACACGATCAATACAGACCCAGCAGAAGTTGTGTCCACATCTCAGTGTTACAGGATCTGTATAAATGTTCAGGCAGATGGAACAGTCCAGCTCCTGTCTCAGATCAGCAGACGCCATCGCTGACAGCAGAAGAGAGAAATGAAAGTGAAGCTCTGACTCTCAGAAACCAGTGGGATCACATTCTCCACACAGGGAGAGGCTGAGCTTGTCACGCACATTATATCTATAGGCTCATTTATATTAAGAGACACATCTAATACATAAAGGGACATCATGCAGAAAAATGTACATATTTTGGAAAATATAAAGGTCATTTAATAGGATGAAAATAATTCATTTTACAGTGATTGCACAACTGTAATCTATAAAAAAATATCATTATTTTGTTTGTTATTAAAAATAATTATTGAAGGCATAAATATAATTTGTTTTATTCATGATCACATAGTAAACATTGTAAAAGTGCTATAGCTATCTAAAAGGAAAACCTAACACAAGTATACTTTAATGTCTACTATCTACCATTTTTAGAAAATGGTTTTTACATGTAGTGCCCCCTCTGGCTTTTTTATACACATCTCCCAGTGACTGAATGTGAGGGCGGGCACTAGGACCCAGAGGAGACACACCAGCAATGGCTGCTTAGAGGGGTCAAAGTACATTATAACTAAGACAATATGAGTGACATGGGACCAATTTCACGGAGAAATGACCTCAGAGAGTGGCTGCATATAAAGACGGGAAGAAGTCCCCAACTTCAGAGAGCCACAAGAAGGGGGAGGAGTCACCATAACAGTAAAAAAGAGAAAGTAAAAATGGGGGGTCCCCAATAAAGAAGGGGGGTCACTGGCAAAACAATGTGGAGCAAATTAATAGTGGCAGCATTGAGGATCTACCATATAGAGCCCCCATGTATAGATAGAGGAGAACATGTAGGAGACCCTATGGAGAGGGGCAGAGAGGGCACCAGAGAGAGTGTTATAGAACAATGGGTGAGTGAAGAGGTTGCAAGAGGACACTAGTAAGAGCGAGGCTGAGAGAGCACCGGACGGAGGCGGCGTCAGAGACTGCGCAGTGAGTGTGAGAATCCCAGGAGGGACAGATTGAGCACAGTGAGCATGTGTTAAAGCCCCAGAGATAAGGCCCCCACAGAGGAGGGTGAGTAACTGCGCTGGGGTGAGAAAGATGGACATATTTATTTTATGTTAATTTGCAACTCAGGTGTCGTGCTGGAGTGAAGGGGAGTGTAAAAAAAAATGTATATTATCGAGATGGTCCGGTACTCAGATCATGGAGACATCTGTTTGCACTGCACCCTAAGATACCACACCTGTGTCCCAACACCTCAAAGACACATTGCTGAAAACCTGCATCTGCAGGAACCCTCTAATCAATTATGCCCAAGCCAGAGAGCTAGCCGGTGTCAGGCCGTTAGCCTTTTGAGGATAACAATAGCAGGACACTAACCGGTATTAGCGCTACTAAACTAATAGGTGCGGAGTCTAACGTACCCCTGGTATTTGTCAGGGACCCCCGCAAAGAGGTTTGGACTTCGCTGCACAGGGTACGCAGGTCGCAGTCCTATTAGCCAGTTGCCGGTGTAGTGTAGAAGGGTCAGACGGTCCGGGTCGAGCCAATCAGGAATAAACAGTACCAGGGAGAATCCGAGAGAGTAGTCGCCAAGCCGAGGTCACAGTATAAACGGGTCACACAGAAGAAGGAGTAGTCGCCAAGCCGGGTCACAACAGTATAGCAGGAATGCTTGGAGCACAATCAGGAGCAGGAGAACCAGGAACACTAGGATTGAACCTGCTACTCTGGCACCCTAATGGCGCCAGAGCCAGGTTTAAATAGGACAGGCTGTAGAACGATTGGGTGAGCCAGGAGGCGGGGATCCCGCTGGACAGGTAGCGTCCCGTTGCCAAGCAACGGGACGAGGCAGGGCGCATGCGCCCAACAAGTCTCTGAGGCAGACGCCGCAGCGCGTCTGTTGCCTAGCAACACAGCGCTTGCGGCCGGAAGGAAGGAGGGCGTCCGTTCCCCGGCTGAAGGAGGATCAGCGGGGACGGCGCCTGACAGCCGGGGCAAAGGAAAGTGCAATACCCCTCTATGCACCCCAAGACCACACACACAGGGGGTTACATATAATATAATGACTATGGTGTCGAAGTCGTATAATTAAATGAACGAAAGTATATTGGTTAATAATGTTTTATTGGTCGACTGCACGTGGCATACGGCGATCGCAAGGTAAAATACGCACGCACACACTCGCATTACAACATTTAATTTTTTATATAATTCATATTCATATTGGTTCCATTACACTGTAATTTATGAGCAGATAGTATTTGGTTTATTATTAGTTTATATAATAAGATTACATGTGCAATTCAGTGATATTTAAGGTTCAGGTTATAGGAAATGTCTAGTATCATATTAAACCCCTATTCATCAGCAGCTGTCCGGTTCCATCGCCGAAGAGATCGCATATTGCATACTCTAGTTATTGATGTTAGGAAATAAATAGCCAGATTGATATCAGAATGTGAAATGCTAATGAACTCATTGTAACTGGAGCACATCCCCTGGAGAGACGACCCCCACCTTTGGATTCCTCAGTCTGAACTAGCCTATGACCTGTGTACCCTGGACCCGCCCGAGGTCTGGACCTATAGAAGCAAGCCACGTCATTTGCATTGTTCTCTGTAACACTGAATGTGTATATATGATCATAGCTGCGCTCCCAGTATTCAGTCTACTCTGATTACAGTATTCCATAGAGATATACTGTTCACTGTGTCCCGTGGGAGCGTAGCGAAGCGCATGCAATACGAGCGCGGTATTTATGTATCTTTTGGTATTGGCTGTACTGTACTGTATCATAATATAATAATGTATTGAACTGTTGACTATTTACATCTGCTAAAATAAATCACTTTGTGCGTTAGAAACACAATACAATTGATTGGGCAATGCTTATTTGAAAACAATATAATTACTTTAATAATGGGCAGGGGTCACTTTAGGATTTTGGGTTCCCTAAAAAAAATAAAAGAATATTTCAGAACCCATAACACTCTGGCTTAAAAGTGAAGCAAGAATAGTACTGTAAAACGCACACATTGATATATACACTTCATGGCCATATGTATATAGACCCCCTTCTAATCCATTTCATCCACACCCATTGATAGCAGGTGCATAAAAAACAGCATATAGCCATGTAATATCCATAGTGATGAAGAGTATATAAATAATCTGTTATTTTATATTTCATTTTATAACATAATATCAGAATTCAGCCATCGTTGAATGAGGACAGTGAGTTTGCACATACAATCCCTCCCCCCACCTGTTACTATGGAACTTGTGAATACCTGAGATACAAGTCTTGAGCAGTTGGTCAAATTAAAATGTGAAAGGCTGCGATCCCTTTCTGTGGAAAGGTAAACTCTGCCCAGTAGAAAGGTATTATGTAGCAAAGAGCACAAAGGGTCTCTTGGTGCCCTGCTGATAAGACATGCAGACAGCGCCTAGCAGTGACGGATCCAGGGGGGGGGGCGATCGGGGCAATATTATTAGAGGTTTAAGAACTGAACCCTGCTCATTGATAGTGTTGTTCAGGAAGTGGTCAGATTGTTAAAGGGTAGTTTGTAATGAAAAACTTTGAAATAATGCGATTTATTGCTGAAGAAATTGAAACAGTTAATATGGCAACATGAAGGTGATCTAGAAGCTACCATGTGAAGGGAATCTGGATAGTGAATAATGGCTGTTGGACTTTGACTGAGATAAGTGAAATGAAATAATAGGAGAATAAATGGTAACCGTATACATGTGAGATGAATGAAGTCTTTCCTGTGTGTCCCCCTCCCACACATACACAGGAACCCCCCCCCCCCACACACACACACACACACCTTTAGACAATAGTTAGTCAAAACACACACACAATGACACGTATAGTTATATAACAGGCAAGGAATGTAATGTATTGCACCAAAATCTATACTTTGTGTAATATATTGTTACACTGTATACTGTTTTATAATATATACATAAGATTTACAATTTGAATGTTAATAATACAACACGTTTTAAATGAAAATATATCTTGTCTCTGGTTAATCTTGAAGAGATAAGCATAAGCTATTATATGAATATTGATCCTGTGGATTTAAGGTAAAATAAGAACTATATTTCTTAGGTTAAATCAGAAGTACATTTGTGAGGAGTTGGCTGCAAAATTAACGTTATTAAATGGTCATCCATACATTTGCCAGATTATTAGGGAGATTAAAACCCCATTCACCCTAATAACCCTTTTACACTTAGTTAAACATTAGCAGTACAATGGGCCGTACTGAAGAGCTAAGTGACTTTCAACGTGGCACCGTCAGAGGATGCCACCTTTCCATCATGTCAGTTCGTCAAATTGCTGCCCTAATAGAGCTGCCACAGTCAACTGTAAATGCTGTTATTGTGACATGGAAACGTCTAGGAGCAACAACAGCTCAGTCATGGTAGGCCATACAAGCTCACAACGAGAGCACCGAGTGCTGATGCACATAGCTCAGAAAAATTACCTGTTATCACTTGCAACTCTCACTACCGAGTTTCAAACTGCCTCTGGAAGCAACGTCAGCAAAAGAACTGTTCGCTAGGAACTTCATGGATTGGCTTTCCATGGATGAGCAGCCGCACGCAAGCCTCAAATCACTGTGTGCAATGCCAACCGTCAACTGGAGTGGTGTATAGCACACCGCCAGTCTACTCTGCAGCAGTGGAAATGCATTGTCTGGAGTAACGAATTCAGCTGCACCATCGGGCTATCCCGATGGACAAATCTGGATTTGGAAGATGCCAGGAGAATGCTTCCTACCTGAATGACTACTAATAGCTGTAAAGTTTGGTGGAGGAGGAATAATGGTCTGGGGCTGTTTGTCATGGTTTGGCCTGGGCCCCTTAGTTCCTGTGAAGGCAAATGTTCCTGCTACAGCATATAATGATATTCTAGAGAATTGTGTGCTTCCAGCTTTGTGGCAACAGTTTGGGGAAGGCCTTTTAATGTTTCAGCCTGACAATGCCCCCGTGCACATAGTGAGGTCCATGAAAAAATGGTTTACAGAGTTTGGAAGAACTTGACTGCCCTACACAGAACCCTAACCTCAACTCCATTGAACACCTTTGGGATGAATTGAAAGGCAATTGTGAGCCAACCCGTATTGCCCAACATCAGTTGTCAATATCACAAAGGCTGTTGTGGCTGAGTGGATGTGAATCCCCGCAGCCATGTTCCAAAGTTTAGTGGAAAGCCTTCCCAGAAGATTGGAGGATGTTATAGCAGTAAAGGAGGGACCAACTCCATATTAATTCCCGCAGTTTTGGAATGGTATGTTAAACAAATGTAAAGGGGGGAAGTAAAGTGGGAGGAGCTAGAGAGAGAGAAACACACATCAAATATCTGGCTCACCAAGCTGGGATCTGGCCTGGCTCAGAGGACTTCCTCACATGTCCGCGCCGAAGCAGGGGATCAGGAAAAAGCGCGTTACCAGAAAGAAGTAAGTGAAGATGACCCATATTTCGTACACCAAGGCTTGTGATGCTGTAGGGAAAGGAGGGGGGGGTGGAGTTTCACAAGGTGAGTGCACCACTCTGAACGGGCCTCATCTAACAGTACTTACCAAATTGGTAGTCTATCGCAGCAATGCTTCTGTCCAACACAGCTGGCTCCCACCCATCACTCCTAGACTTCCTGCACAGGTTCCTCCAATGTTCACATCTGTCTTCTCTGACCCAGGAGAATGGGAGAGCTGGACAGGCATAGGCAGGTTCATTTGTTCCAGTTAAAAGTTTCAAGTTAAATTAAACACTGAACTGTGTGTGTAAAAGAAGCCAGTTCACGATCTTTTGAGCTGGAGATTTGTAACTTGTTTTACAAATAGTTTTATTAGGACTGCCGAGTAACAGAGAGCAACCAAGGACTCAGTGTGTAGCCTATATCATTTATTTATGGCTATTAATTTATGGAGAAACTGGAGTGAGATCTGTATAGTTTTATACTGATAACCAAAGTTTATTAGATGATGTAAATGGTTTATTTATATGATGTATGATTTGCGGGATGACACAATTTATATTGATGACATAAAATTGTCTGCTGCTCTGAATCACTGTACATAATGACTGCATAGTGTGAGTGTGTCTATCGGCATGGTTTGGGGGAGTGTGATTAGAATAGTGTTTCCCCCAGGGTGTGACTGTGGGCAATTAGTCTAATGGGGGAGGGTGTAACTCCCTTTTAATACATAATTGGGAGTGAAGTCCCGTGGGTCACAAGGTAGCACCCCTGGGGCATATCAGATGGTGTATGGTGGGATCGTACAGTTTTAAAGGGTCCTACCCTGATCCAGTCTGTTTCAAGTCACATTCAAGTTTTCAAGTTAACCATGACCATAACTGTCCCCGGGTACTGGTGCAGCGCCGAGCCCCCAACCAAGTGTCGACTGAGCTGACAGTCAATTGTAAAGCGAGTCTGAGATATTCTGAATGCATGAAACCTGATATGAGACCGGGCCTGACACGGGAGACCGTCACATGACATCAGAATTATAAGCAATGATATCACTGTTTATGCAGAAATTAATATAACAATGCTCATGTTAAAAGCTCCTATGTCTACTTCTTCATAAAATATTTAACAATTATGTAATACTGATTTTCAAACTCTTTTTGTAACACAGAATATAATCCCACCTTCTAAACCAGGGCTGTTTTCAGAGAAATGAGCACTTGAGTCTAGTTGTAAACTGCAAAAAATATTATTTTACAACTATGGAGATGAAACTGTGCACTGGATCTATTATTACATTATAATCTGTATGTACAAATATTTATACAGCTTAATAAAAACAGTGAAGATGTTTATACACATATAATCATCACTTGTTATTATGAAATGATTAATAAATTAAGTATTGCTAAACTTATAAATAAAAAGATGATGTATTTTCTTGGTATGGTAATAGTTGTATAGCTAATTCTGATGAGGTCAGATAAGCAGAGATAAGGAGAGTGTGGTCTTCTTTACATATGTAAATAATGTATTTGTGGCTAAATTAATTTATTCAAAACATAACATGCATCAATTAAACAAGTTAACGTATTTTTGTTTATTTAATGTAAGAGTATTGTTACAGTTTTACAGTTGGTCTGTCCAATTCCACACACATTTCCTGCATAGATCTAATAATTATATTGTACCTAAATTGTGGTGTGATTTATCCAGGGAGATTTCTGCTCATTTTAATCTGCAGAAAATAGGAGATATTATGTTACAGAACATTTATATAAACTTAGAACATATCAGGTGAGGAAGGAATGAGGATCAGGGCTTAGAATTGTCCGAGAGACGACGCACCCGGCTGTCCGAGCCTCTGTCCTTCTTATGATGAGACCTCGTCATCTTCTCTACAGCTCAATAACCTGATATTTCCAGTTATAGGATGTTTATAATGATCACACTCGCTCCTAGTATTTATAATGTGCAGATGTGATATTTTAAGCTAAAACAGGTGGAAATAGATCATTGTGTACAGAGAACACATATTTCCTACATGAACATACTCTGCATTTGCCTCCAATAGCAATTACCTCAGTACAGTTAAAATCTAGACAGTCAAGTACTAAAAATGACAATCACTAAATAAATAAAATAATAACATTTGTAGATACATTGTGGATTGGGTGTCAGCAGTGTCAGTGTGATTAGAAATGTACCTACAGCACCCTCTAGTGTCCAGCATAGGAAGTACACATTCTTTATTATTATTAAAGTATCAGTAGTGAAAAAAGTGAAAGAAATTATTAGTCGCTATCAATCTCCCACGTGACAATTGGTGAATAAAAGTGATAAAATTAAAAAATACTCAAATTAAAGTGTAGGCAATCTTCAAAAAATCTAAACGATGAAACCCTTTATAATATGAAAAAAAGAAATATAATAATAGTACAACAATGTTTACAATCAACAAAATATATTCAAATCAAACATCATATAGTAAAACGTTCATGAGATGGTTCTCTCCCCTTTTCTGATTAAACTTATAAAACAATTACTTGAACTATTGCGTAGTAACAGTATTTCCTATGGATTTCCCTCTGCTGTGGTGCAGCCTGTGGGGATTCACTTACTGGATGAATTCTGTACAGTTGGCTCTTAATGTAATGATCTTTAGGATACTGAAGGAGATTTCACTTTGGACCTTTGATTAAGGATTGGCGTTCTCTTGTTACAGGGGGATTGTTTGGGCTTAAAAAATGGAAAGAAAAAAAAATCTAGTGCAATAGGTTTAAAATATTGTTGGTTTATCAGACTAGACAAACTCACATATAAATATCACGATTCAGAATAAAAGTGCAGGTGCTGCTACAGAACAGATGAAGAGAAGCAGTCACAGAATATGCAGATCTTTACCAATGTCCCGGGGTACTACTGGATAAAACTTTAAATCCAGATGTTAAAATAAAGGTAGTTTATTCTGTCACCTGCAATATCACTTGTCTGTCACCCTCCTTATCGGATTTATCATTATCATTAATTATTATTAAAGTATATCACTGTAAAAAATGCAGCCAGTGATTGTGAGGGTTGAATTCATATTTAACAGAAATCAGCCCATTAATTCAGTAATTTTTGGGTGCGATGAGCAAAAATAACCCCAACTCCTAATTCCATAGAGATCCTCTTCTTTCTTCTTCTTTTCCAGGTAAATCCAGAGGATAGAAAAAACAACAATGGAGCCACAATGTGACCGACACGCCGGGGGCAGCGCCCGCAATCAACCAATCCAGAGAGGGTTCGTTCTGATTGGTTAGAGGACGACGGTGCATACTATCACTTCTAGAGCCGAAACTGTGCACTACAAGTGTCTGCCCCCTAATGAATGAAAGACAGTACACCCTTACAATAAATAATAAAATGTAATGCTCCCTTTGCATAAAATAGATAATTAATTATCCCCTTAAGATAAACTAAATAACTAATATGGCCACATTAATACTTCCATTATTATTGTCCCCATAATTTTAATTCTGATAAATACTTGAAATCTTCTTTCCTTAATTCGACTAATACATATGGGGAATAAAGAAAACACTGATGGAAGAAACAGGCCGATATCAGAGGAGCATTCAACATGAAATGAGTTAATTGCTGGTAAGTCCACCTACTTAAAAACTGGGCAGCCAATCAGAAGTGGTCTCTTATCTGTAATTTGACCAGTGGTGTAAGAGCCCATTCCTGATTAGTTGCTCGGCTTTTAAGTAGGTGGGCCCTTGTGATTAACTCTTTCTCGTCAGCTGCTCCTCATAAGAGATCCATGTCGTCTATCAGGGATTTATTTTCATTTCTGGAAAGTATTTATTAATGAATTTATTTTCATACCACAAATCAAAGTGCCAAAAACCATTACTAAACCGCTGCTCAGTAAATCTATCCTTAGTAATAACCTGTTAGTTACTGAAGTGGTATGTAAGTTAGTGATAGGGATAGTTCAACTATTAACAACATGAGTCACACAGAGCATTTAAAAGTAAACGTCAGTTCATAAATGTGACTTTAGACCAGAATTGTAAATAAAACCATCTAACAGTAATGTCACTCACACAGGGCCTGATTCATCAAGGAACGCAAAGTGAGCGCAATTTGCGTTTGTTAATATCGGATGGAAATTGCTGCACATACACCGTATTCTACAAGTGGATCTCAAGAAACATTTCCATTTGAATACGGGTGTAAGTACACTCTGGTTATACGGTACTTGCTGTATGTAGACAGACAGAACACACTGCAGGATACACACAATGCAAATGTACAATATAAAGTCCCATCAGAACACACTGAATTTTTTTTTAAATACATTAAAAACTCTCAACACTATAATCTGTAATAAAAAACTTAAAAAACAATTTTTTACATGATATACATATATCAGGATGTTCTTACTATGTACTGTGCATAAAATGTATTTTTACAGTTGCTCTTACTTGCAAACACATGTTCTGGCATACATACGTATCCGTCACCACTATCAGTCAGCACTTACACCTGACCTGTAGTTGGTGCAGGTGATACAGCTAAAAATCACGTACCTGAGAGATGCTCAGAGCATGAATCAGAGGAATGTGCCCGCACTCAGCCTTGGCACGCCCTTACTGTACACTGCCTACGCCCCTCCCTCCCCCGTTCCACCCTTTAAACCGTAGGCTCAGAAGTGTCATTTGCGCTCACTGGTGTGACGTCTGTTTCTTAGCAAGCGCAGAGGAATTTCACACAAAATACTGCACAGAGGGACTTACGTTCCTTCATGTATCAGGATCATAATGTTTTGTAATGTTTTAAAAATACAGCAGTTCATATGTTTTGTTGTTGCTTTGTTACTGCCGACTGTAAGTAATAGTGTCACATTTATATACTTCTATATTTAACACCACAATTTAATATAATAAAAAAGAAAGATTCTTGGATAATTAATGGTAATAAAGTTTATTTTTAAAAACCAAACATGTGTTTATTTCATAACAAGGGGGAGCCTAGGAGGCCATACACAGCTACTGCCCCCTACAAATGCACAAGTGATACTTATATGTAATATGTCATACCCCGGTGTGTAACAGATAAAAGTATATAATATTGAGTATAGTAAAGCTAAACAATTATTCATACTCTTCTTCTCTACTCCCAGAAAACCCTTCACAGCCGTCTCTAGTACATTCTCTAGGCTACGTACCTTTATCACAAGGTCCTGTAGGAGCCTCACGCGATGAGCGGCTGCGCACACTACCAGTTATTATGGTAGAGATCTCACCGCACATGTTTGCTCGCACCTCTGTGACCTACGCAGCAGAATGTCATCGTGAGAGGCTCCTACGGGACCTCGCGGTGAACTGAATCCGCCCCATTAACCCCTCCCACACTGCGCACATCTGAAGGTGACTTTACTTACACAGCTATAGGTACAATGCTCCCTCTTTATAATACCAGCTTAAGGGTGTTGTTATAAAGGTGGTGGAATAAAGAGGAAAAACTGTATAATGAGCACTTTTATAATGGAGATAATATAATAATAATTACATTCTGTGAATCAGACAAATATCATGTTACTACAGCTAAGCAGTGAGGCATGCTGGGAGTTGTAGTCCAAGTCATCTTGTATGATGTAAGAACCACAGTCTTGAACTACAATTCCCAGAGGTTTGTTGTAGAAATAAATAATTGGGAGAAAGTTTTGGGTGATTAAGCTTTTTACAAACAAAGTGATAATCAGGATGTTAGTGACCCCCCCACTAAGTGTGTTACAGGTTACACCAATATAACACACTGTCTACCAATATGTGTGATGGGTCATTTTCCTGGTAAGATATTGATATTACTGAACACAATAAAGAAACATATATCACACCCGGATAACTGTTCTCCTCCAGAAGATTTACAGAGACCACACCCCATTCACCCCCCTGCAAACATCACAGCCAATAGGAGCCAGCGTAGCACTGACTAATAGGGTATACACTGGCTGACAGACAGTTACTGAAGCCAATCACAGCTATCAGTGACTCAGAGATAGGGAACGCCCACATACATGTTTATTTAAATATTTATAATTAATGTTTCTAACACACCAACATGGGAGGAGCTCAGCTGTAGGTCTGCCCACTGCTTCATTCTATTGGCTAAATTTAAGATCAATAAGATTCCCTTCTGTGATGTCACCAGTCTCTGAGCAGTTTACTCCCAGCTCTTGATCACCCAGTTATCATTATACAACCTCTCCCTACCCATAATGCAGCATGAAGGGGCTCAGTGAAGGTGGCAGTGATGGTGTGTAAGTGTCTGATCGGGTCACACAGAGAATAAAAGGACATCTGTCCAGCCTCATAATCCAGACATATCCTCATTCTATCATAGGGAAGATTGTTAGGTAACCAAATCGATTTACTGTCATGTATCAATGAATACCGATTATTATGTCTAGAGAAAACCCAGGACTTGTTATTATTTCCAATGACTGACTTACTTCCTCTTCTGACTATACTGGGATAACACATCCCTACCATCCACCACACTGATTTACTGACATCAACTTCCCAGTAATGTCGTCCTGAGGACAATCTCCTAGTGCTTAAAACTTGATGATATTTCCGGAATCTCTCTGGTGTTTTTTGATGTTTCTGACTTATAGCTGACCAGGATGCAGTTTTCTTATTACCTGATATATGTATATGCCTATGAGCTGTGTTTACATCTAGTAACATGTCTGTAGGTTCCTGCACATAGACCCATATCTTTATACCTCTTATTATAACAGATAATCCTGTGTGTAATTTCCCTGAGATCAGACCCACATTCAGATCTCCTACACCATGGACCTGGTCATCATGTCTCTCTCTGTCCTCGGTATCACACAAGTCACCTGTGTCTGGTTCCTGTAAGACAGTCACTGGATCAGACATGTTACACAGCTCCTCAATGTGACGCATCTTCCTGGACAGCTCGTCCTTCTTTATTTCCAGCTGCTGGATCAGATTAGAGACTGAGAGTGAAACGCTCTCTTCCTGCCTGGAGATCTCACTCAGGACTCTCCTCTCTAGGTTTTCCAGCTGTCTCCTGATGTCTCTAAACAGGGCAGTGACTCTCTTTGTTACACCAGCTGCTTTTTCCTGATCTTCTCTCCTGCGCTCCTGCAGTCTCTGGACTTGTTTTTCAGTCTCCTCTCTCTTTGTGGTCAGTTTTTGCAGAACATTTCTCAGTTTCTTCTTCTTCTTCTCAAAGGCCTCATCCAGTATCTCCACTTTGTGTCCTCGGTGCTCTCCAGCTGAACAGTAAACACAGATACAGGCAGCATCCTCAGTGCAGTAATACTCCAGGATCTTCTTATGGATGGAGCATTTTCTGTTCCCTAGGGAAGTGGTGGGATCAGATAAGACGTGTTCTGCTGACTTGCTGTGTACTCTCAGGTGATTATCACACAGAGAAGCCTCACAATGCAGACAGGATTTAGCAGCAGGTACAGGAGAGTGAATACAGTAAGTGCAGAAGATCCCAGTCTCCTCCTGATCTGGCTGAGTAGACAGGAACATCCCCACTATGTTACACAGAGTTATGTTCCTCTGCAGTGCAGGATGCTCCTGACACTCTGCTCTGCATTCAGGACAGGTATAAACTCCAGACCCCTCCTGTGTTTCCAGCACACGATCAATACAGACCCAGCAGAAGTTGTGTCCACATCTCAGTGTTACAGGATCTATATAAAGGTTCAGGCAGATGGAACAGTTCAGCTCCTGTCTCAAATCAGCAGATGCCATTGCTGACAGCAGAAGAGAGAAATGAAAGTTTCTCTGACACTCAGACACCAGTGTGTGCATTGCACAATTCCCACAGCGGGGGAGGCTGAGCTTATCAGAGTACAAGTTTATTAGTTTATATCTGACAGCAGAAGAGAGAAATGAAAGTGAAAGTCTCTGACACTCAGACACCAGTGGGATCACATTCCCCACACAGGGCGAGGCTGAGCTTGTCACTCACATTATATCTATAGACCCAGTTATACTAAGGGACACATCTAATACATAAAGGGACATAATGCAGAAAAATGTACATATTTTGGAAAATATAAAGGTCATTTAATAGGATGAAAATAAGTAATTTTACAGTGATTGCACAACTGTTATTTATAAAAAATAGTTATTTTGTTTATTAATAAAAATAATTTTTGAAGCCATAAATATAATTTGTTTCATTCATGATCACATAGTAACAGTGTTAAAGTGCTATAGCTATGTAAAAGGAAAACCTAACACAAGTATTTTTTAATGTCTACTATCTACCATTTTTGGAAAATGTTTTTACATGTAACACCCCCTCTGACGTTGTTATTCACACCTCCCAGTGACTGAATGTGAGGGTGGGGACTAGGACCCTGAGGAGACACACCAGCAATGGCTGCATAGAGGGGTCTAAGTACATTATACCTGAGACAATATGAGTGACATGGGACAGATTTCAGGGAGAAATGACCTCAGAGAGTGGCTGCATATAAAGAAGGGGGAAGGAGTCCCCAACTTCAGAGAGCCACAAGAAGGGGGGAGGAGTTGCCATAGTCAGAGCCGTAACGACGGCGGTGCGGGCGGTGCGACCGCCCCGGGCGCAAGCCCAAGTGGGCGCAGCCGCCCGATACCTGACTCCGTGCCCAGAGGAATCGCCGCTCTAATTCAGATCCCCTACAAGCAACAATCCATTCCCGGCAATGCAGTGGAACGCATGTGCGTTCCAACAACAGGAAGTTCGGCATTTGGAACGCAAATGCGTTCCAAATGCCGAACTTCCTGTTGTTGGAACGCATCATTGCCGGGAATGGATTGTTTCTTGTAGGGGATCTGAATTAGAGCGGCGATTCCTCTGGGCACGGAGTCAGGTATCGGGCGGCTGCGCCCACTTGGGCCAAGTATCCTGGCAGAGTGTCAGTTTGGACATGTTTTATATGCAGGTGTGATACCTGTTGATTATAATATGAAGAGACCCTAATGTCCTGCCATTTGTAGCAGCCACTTCTATTACTTTTTATATCTAAGCTTTGCCAGTGCAGCTCATACATACAGTACTCTTTATACCACCTTCTTTATAACATCGCTCTTGTTTACCATCAGGTTTATTCTCCACACAAAAGTACATTTAAATATATTATGTCCAGTATACACCAACTTTCTATACCAGCAGTTTTGTCTATATATTTAGTGGGAATTATATGGAGCACTTTATAATGTGTACTGTATGTAGTATTTGTAGGCTATGTACAAACATAAACATGAATATTTTGGTGAAGAACAAACTTGGAAAACCTCTACATCAAAGTCCTGCTCTCGCCCCTAATAGTATGTCTCCTTCCGTTATATTGACATCTGCTTGGGTTCATCATGAAAAGTGCCTATTTGTGTTTTGTGATTATTGTGTTTTTGATTATTTGCTAAAACATCCGGTTGTTACAGTGAGATATAAATTAAATGCTGCTTGATGTGAGCATGTCATCATTATTTGATACAACATAGACAGGAAATTTGTGCTTACAGCAAATTGCATTATATTATAATATATACAAATTCTTTCAGTAAAGTGCTAGCCACACCCATATTAAGTTGGCCACACCCACTTGTCAAATGCCACTCCCACTTAGATGGGGGGCGCCGGTGCCCAGTCTCGCCCAGGGCACCACAATGTCTAGTTACGGCACTGGCCATAGTAGTAAAAAAAGAGAGAGCAAAGAAAGAGGGGTCCCAAATATAGAAGGGGGGGGGTCACTGGCAAAACAATTTGGAGCAAATTAATAGTGGCAGCATTGAGGATCTACCATATAGAGTCCCCATGTATAGATAGAGGAGAACATGTAGGAGACCCTATGGAGAGGGGCAGAGAGGACACCAGAGAGGGTTTTATAGCCAGAGCTGCCTCTCAGGCGTGCCTAGCAGGTGAAAAGTGCTGGGCCACCCTCCTACAGTAAAAACCCTGCATTGCCGTGTACACCATTGGCAGAAGTGTGCAGTGCCCGCTTGCCGTACCGTGACATATGTCCCAGTAGTCCTGACTTTCAGGACAGCGGGACAGTGACCTCATAGTAGAAGCCCAATTAATACTGTGGTTAAATGGTCCTGCCCACAATTCATAACATACCACATAGTAGAGTCCCCAGTTCATATTTTACCACAATAATGCCCCCAATTCACATTCACAGGGGAGAACACAATGTGCCATGCTGCCTCCCCCACCTTCTTCATCACACTGCACGCAGAGCTGGATTAAGGTTCTGGGGGGCCGGGGCACTTAAGACAGGGGGGGCCCCCTATTGTGTAATATGGTCTTCACTTTAGATAAATAAACAGGCAATGCTGTGTGCACTACTGTTAGTTGCAAGCAGCTCTGCCATCACAGCATAACAGTGTGAAGCGGGACATATCTCCCAACTGTCCTTGTAGTCAGACCAAATCCTGACTAAGTGAGACAGTCACCCACATTCTGGACTGTCCCACTATACTGAGGACAGCTGGAAGATGGTCCTGCTCTCTCCTACCTGCTCTTGTCACTTTTCACCACATGTGGCTGCTGGTGTCTTAAGCTCAGTTGCTGCTTGTGTAGATTCTGGGATGTCGGGGCCCTATTTTGAAAAAAAAAAGGTACATAAACTTTAGGAGTCCCCAAACAGTCCTGTTAATACAGGGGTCAGGGAACTTTTTTACTTTTTACCCCAACATATATTTAGATACGCCGACGTTACCCCCTTGATTTGAAAGGAAGGAAATCATATATTATTAATTATTGGAATTCAAAATTTTATTGAATCTTTTCAAAATTTCTTTGAAAGCTTCAACTTCAAAAGTTCAGGTTTTGGAGAAATGATGTTGCGTCATTTTTGATATGAGAGCATCAATATTGGGGCATTTTGATGTCAGAGCAAATTGGATACAGTCTTCAGCGTCCAATCGATTTCTCTGCTTTGTTTTTATGTTCGCTACAGTGGAAAATCCTTGTTCGCAAAGGTAGGTTGTTGCAAAAGGCAGCAACTTTTTGACTGCCTCCTCATGTGCAATTTTGATGCCTTTGCAGCTGTTGACATCCAAAAATATGACAGATCTGCTTTGTTTTCAAATGTAATACGTGCTTCATTATTGCATCGATGCTCAAGAAGTGCCTCTGCCAACCCTTGCGGCTGTTCTGGTACAACAGCAATTTCACATTTATAGGGGTCTACAATCCAACTGACAGCATGTGAATCGGCAACATTACCCCCAGGAATTTCATTTTTACCCCATTTGGGGTAATTTACCCCTGTTCCCTGACCACTGTGTTAATAAATCAATAGCACCCTCTTTAATAATTAGGCCTCCCTCCCTGCAACCAGCCCCAAACTTGAAATTAAATTAAATTAATACTATTCACATTTAATAATAGAACTATTTTCCCCAAGCAGCCCTGACATTAAATTAATAGTGTACACATTTAATAAACTTATTTCCCTCCCCACCAAACAGCCTGGCAATAAATTAAATAGCATTTACGTTTAATATAACCATTTCGCACAACTATCACCGGCATTAAATAATTCATATTTACAATTACAATTAATAAATAGCCCTCCTCCCCAAAATCAGTCCCATATTCAATAATAGCCCCAAACCACCTCATCCTAAATTAATAGGACCCAATATTAAATTAAATTGCCCCACCATCACCCCACAAATAAAATAACACTCATTAAATAATTAGCCCCCACCTGCACTCCACCATTAAATAGCCTACCTCTCACACTATATTAAGAACCCCCCATCCATTACATATATGAACATACTGCCCCCACGCACACTATATTTATATACTGGCCCCCCACACTATAGTTTATATACTGCCCACACACACACACACAATATATATACTGCCCACACACACACACATAATAAATATATATATATATATATATATATATATATATATATATATAATGCCCACACTCACACACACAATATATATATACTGCCCACACTCACAATATATAGATATACTGACCACACACACAATATATATATATATATACTGCCCACACTCACACACACACACACACACACACAATATATATACTGCCCACACACACAATATATATATACTGCCCACACTCACAATATATAGATATACTGACCACACTCACAATATATATATACTGCCCACACTCACACACACAATATATATATATATATATATATATATATATATACTGCCCACACACACACACACACACACACAATATATATATACTGCCCACTCACAATATATATATATATATATATATATATATATACTGCCCACACACACACCCACACAATATATATATATACTGCCCACACACACACAATATATATACTGCCCACACTCACACACAATATATATACTGCCCACACTCACACACACAATATATACTGCACACACACACAATATATACTGCCCCCACACACACACACAATATATATACTGCCCAAACACACACACACAATATATATATACTGCCCACACACACAATATATATACTGCCCACACACACACACACACACACAATATATATATATATATATATATATATATATATATATATATATATATACTGCCCACACACACACAATATATATATACTGCCCGCACACACACACAATATATATATACTGCCCACACTCACACACACAATATATATATACTGCCCCCACACACACACACACACACACACACACACACACACACACACACACACAATATATATATATATATATATATATACTGCCCACTCACAATATATATATATATATTGCAAAAAAACAAGATACAACAAATGGCGCTTTGTAACAAATCACCAATAGTCCAGCAGACAAAAAGTCTATATTCTTCTCAATAAACACTCCCCATGTGCGGGTGGCCGCCAATCTTCCTTAACCAAGCGATGTAGCATGGAAACAACCTATAGAAGAAAAATGGAGGAAGAGGCGCACAATAGTGTAGTATGTTGGTAAAATGTTGGGATCACACAGAAACCCACAATAGGACCGGGAACACCAGTGGAGAAGAAACCAGCAAATGAATGCTGTAATCAAACACCCAATGTAGAGATACAAGTTACAACTTATTCTCAAATAAAGGTGGCTATGTTCACAGTATTTCCATATAATATATGTGAAAACACCCAGGACACATTTGTGTAGATATATGCGTACCAGATAGCAAAACTTTATAGTTTGTTGATGTAGATATCCTGCAGCTCATCAGAAACAGGTTACATGACTGGATGCACAGCTGTCAGCCTCAGAAATAGGGCACACAAGGGACCATAGATGTAATATCAAAATAGTACACTTTAATAATAAAAATGTAGTAACTTACAATTCAAGTAACAAACACAGGGATCAACTCCCAATGCAGTGTAATGGCAGTATCAGCTTCTCAACGCGTTTCGTCTGTCTCCACAGACTTCATCAGGAGAAAAAAGGACAGTACTAGCCCTCTTACCAGCAATTCTATATATAGTGCGCCGCGCCATTTTGCGCATGCGCACAGAGACTCAGAGTATAAACCTATTGCGCATGCGCCAATCGGCGCTTTATAACTCTACAGATATGCAGGCAAAATCTAATGCCCTCTAGTAGGCTAATTGAATATAGCAATACCTGTATTATCGGCATGAAAGACCAGTAGATTCCCCGCAAATTGATAGGAATGATGTACACAAATGCACTTACCCATTGCGCATGTGCCAATCGGCACAATAGAGCTTAAAGACATATACATAAAGTCTAGTGCCCTCTAATGGGCACAATATTGCCTCTATCAGTGTATTTCCCACATATAAGCCACAATACACATAAAACAATACATATAAAACAATACATATAGAACAATTGCACAAACATGACTTTAGCTAACATCTTATTGTGCATATCTAGAACGCTAGATATTGGACCTCATTGATCCTTTATAACGCCCATCTATATTACGGCACATGTACATAACACTTAAATAACATATTACAAATATATTAAAAATATATTAAAAAATATATATATATAAAATACAATAGTCACTAATCTGATGAATCTAACGTTGGCCCCTCATCGGCCATTCATATATATATATACTGCCCACACACACACAATATATATATACTGCCCACACACACACAATATATATACTGCCAACACACACAATATATATATATATACTGCCCACACTCACACACACAATATAT